>NC_056732.1:1901733328-1901772361 GCF_019279795.1 Protopterus annectens | reverse complement strand
GAACTCCAAGTTGCAGCTTCCAAAATATCTTTGGTAGGAACTCCCCTGAGAAAGGCAGCTGAAGTAGCAGCAGCTCTGGTAGAGTGAGTCCTAATTTTTCCAGGAATTTGCTTTCCATGATGAGAGTAACAAAATCTAATTCCATGAGCAATCCATTTAGAAATGGCCAGTTTTGAAATAGCTTTGCCTTGAGAATTAGCTGCATAAGAAACAAACAGTTGTTCTGTTTTCCTGATATCCTTCCTTGGTTCTGTCCAGGTAAAAGCTAAGCTGCCTGTGTACGTCCAAAGAATGCAAGATCCTCTCCCCCTTATTTTGTGGATTAGGGAAAAAAGTTGGCAGGTGAATAGTTTGGTTTAAAGCCACTTTAGAAACCACTTTAGGCATGAAAGTAGGGTTAGTCCTCAAAGAAACCCTGTATTGATGAAAAATAATGTAAGGTTCCACAGCCATGAGCACGTGTAACTCCGAGACTCTCCTGGCTGAAGTTAAAGCCAGTAGGATAACAGTCTTCCATGATAAATACTTTATATCAGATGTGGCAGTAGGCTCAAAAGGTGGCAGAGTAAGCTTTTCCAGTACATAATTGAGGTCCCAAGCAGGAATGGGTGGAGTCCTAAGGGTCCTTAAATTCTTTGCTCCTCTGAGATATTGTTTCAGAAGTGGATGTGAAAAAATTGGAGGATTTGTATTATAATGTGCAGAGATAGCTGAGGCATGTATTTTTATGGAAGAAAAAAAATAAATCCTTATGCAACATATCTGTTAGGTAATGTAAAATCAATGGAATATTTGGAATGTGAGGATCCGATTCCTGAGCCTGCATCCAGGTGCAAAATCTCTTCCATTTTCCTGCATAAGATTTCCTGGTACTAGGCCTTCTGGCTTCTAAGATGACATCCATAACCTGTTTGGTAAGGGTAGGGTTAATTATAGACCATGAATACGCCAGGCTGCCAGGCTGAGAGTTTTGATATGAGAGTGCAAGACCTGGCCCTGATGTTGAAACAAAAGATTTGGAATCTGAGGTAAAATCCAAGGAGGTTCCTGGGATAGATTTATCAGTGTTGAGTACCAAAATTGTCAAGGCCAATTCAGGGCCAGTAAGATCATCTTTGGTTTGTCCTGTTTTATTTTTAATAACACCCTTGGTAGAAGAGGCAGTAGTGGGAAAGCATACCCCGAGAGGTTCCTCCAACTGAATGAGAGAGCATCCACTTTCCATGCTAGCTTGTGATATGTCCTTGTGCAAAAAGTCTGTAACTGGTAGTTGTGGGGAGATGCAAATAGATCTATGTCCGGGCAACCCCAGGCTTCTGTAATCATCTTGAATATTTGGGTGTCTAGCATCCACTCGTGTGGGTCTGACAGATTCCTGCTCAGGCTGTCTGTCAGAGTGTTTTGTTTCCCTGGCAGGAATTGAGCTTGTAGATCCACTTTGCAAGCTAGTGCTGTGTTCCATAGAGTCATGGCTAGTCTGCAAAGGGGGTAGGAGTGTGAACCCCCCCTGCTTGTTTATGTACCACATAACTGTGGTGTTGTCTGTCCGTATCAGTAGCTGTCCTGGCTGTAAAAGATCCCTGAAAGCCATGAGGGCATTCTGTACAGCTAACATCTCTTTTAAACTGATATGTAGATGCTTCTGATCCTCTGTCCAAAAACCTTGCAGGCCTTTCCCCTGCAAGTGAGCTCCCCATGCATAATCCGAGGCGTCTGTGGTTATCACTTGGTTGGCTGGAGGTAGACTGAAGGCTTTCCCTTTGTTTTGAAGACATGCCGTGGCCCACCAATGAAATTCCTTTTGCAGGCAAGGCAAGACAGCAATCACTGTTTCCAGACTGTGACAATGCTGGGACCATACGCATTTTAGGTACCACTGTATCTTCCTCATATGCAGTCTTGCATATGGTATGAGTAGGATGCAGGAAGCCATGTAACCCAAAGCCTGCAGGAATTTTCTTGCAGTAAGCTGAGACATTAACGCCAGGCGTTTGAAAGTTGTAGCCAGCTGTAGTTGTTTTTCTGGTGTCAGGAATGCCATCTGGGTTGAAGTGCTCAAAAGAGCACCCTGGAAAGTTATCTATTGAGTGGGTGTCAAATTTGACTTTTTTATGTTCACAGTGAATCCCAGGCACTTGAGTAGATTCTGAACAAATTGCAGGTGCTGGAGTAAGATGTCCTTGCTGTCTGCTTGAATAAGGCAGTTGTCAAGATAAGGGTAAATTTTAATTCCCTTGAGTCTGCAGTAAGCTACTACTGGTGCCAGGCACTTGGTAAAGACCCTGGGCGCAGTAGATAATCCAAAGGGTAGCGCAGAGAATTGGTAATGTTTCGAGCCTGCCTTGAACCTGAGGTATCTTCTGCACTCCTGTCTGATAGGAATGTGTAGGTAAGCCTCCTTTAAGTCCAATGTCACCATCCATGCATTTTTGCTCAACATTGGCAGGAGCTGCTGCAGAGTAAGCATCTTGAACTTTGGTGTCTCCAAGAAAGTATTTAATACTGACAGATCCAGGATGGGTCTCCAAGTATTTTGCTTTCCTGGAACTATAAAGAGTCTTGAATAAAAGCTTTGTCCCGTCTCTGAATTTGGAACCAATTCTATGGCCTCATAGCCATGAGGGACCTCACCTGTTTTAATGCCTCCATCCATTGAGTTTTTGGTAGGTCTGGCCATCCGTTTGGTTTTGGCAAGGTGTAAAAGTGGAATTTGTAACCTCTTAAAACTACATCCAGAACCCACTTGTCTTAGGTTATGCAAGTCCACTTTCAGTGAAAAAGAGAAAGTCTTCCTCCCAGAGGGGCTTCCAGGAAAGAGGTTCCTGGAGCCATGCAGGGGGAGTCATTGTGCCTGTTTCCTATAAGGTTGAGACCTATCTTCTCCACCCCGGGGGTGGAAGCACTCCACTATCTAGGCCTATACGAGGTCTGTGTTTGGGCCCTCCCTATGGGGCACCTATATCTACCCCTCTGAGGCCTGTCCAAGCTGGGAAAGGACCAATTCTTAGCTAGCCAATTTCTGCTAAATCTAGGAGGCTGAACTTGTAAGAAATCCTTAACCGTTTGCATGGATTTTTCCTTATCCTCCATTTTCTTTATAACCTCTTCAGCCTTAGACCCAAACAAAACATTATGTTGAACAGGAGCATCCAGTAATTTTGCCTTTACTTAATCAGGCAAATTTTGTTCCTTTAACCAAGCATGCCTTCTAATGACCGTGCCAGTGGCTGCCGCCCTGCAAGAGGCCTCCAAAGCATCAAAACCACAGTGTAAGGTATGTTTCCCCACCTGCTCAGTAGCATGCATCAAATCCTGTAATTCCTTATTGTCTGCACATGCAGAAATAGTAGACATTTTTTGTTTCATAACAGACAAAAGGTATTGCTGATATTTCAACATATGAAATTGACAATTCAAAGCCCTAATAGATAAAGTAGCAGAAGTGTACACTTTTTTGCCCCATCTCTCCGAAGCTCTAGAATCCTTATCTGACAGAATATGGTTCTTAGCAGTGGCGGCCTTAACACCCTTAGGACCCTGAGAAATGGTTTCTGGATCAGCAGTAGGATTTTTAAATAGAAACTGATGAGAGTCAGGGACTCTATAATATCTATCAGGCTTAGCAGGGGCCAGAGGAAAAGAGTCAGGGGTTAAATTAGACTCAATAAAGACATCATCCACAATACCCAAAATAGGAAGAATAGCCAGGGGTCTGTGTTGTGGAAGAAGAAGGAAATTCCTAAGCCTTCTCTTAGATTCAGAGTACTCCTGTCCTTCCCAGTGAAAATGTTCCCTCATGTCATGTAAAGTTTCCCCAAAAGAGTAATCTTCAGGAGGAGAAGCTGAAGGAATGGATTCTTCAGCATCAGAATCCTCATAAGGAGGGAAAGTATAATCCTGTTCAGAGGAAGACACTGAAGAGATAGATACCTGATCAGAGGATTCATAATCCAATTCTTGTCTTGGCCTTTTGTCTGGAGGGGGATGGGAACCCCTAATCATAGTTAGCAAGTCCTCAGCCATTTTAAGCATTTGTTTTTGAGATTTAGGTCCCGGATCAGAGGAGGTCTGGGCTTGAGTCTTTGTTTTAGGAGGAGTCTTTGCCTTTACCTGAAGCTGCGTAGGCCTGAAAACCCCCTCAGAAGCCGGTACCTGCACAGTGGCTCCGGACCCATCCGAGGGAGCATTATCCGAAGGTCCTGCACCTGGAATATTCGAAGGCCTAGTTGGCTCCTCGTGGGAGTCCGTATCGGCAAGTGGTTCTGAAATGGCCAACGACAGGGGCTGTGAAAGCGCCTCACTGACGACGGCTGAACCGGCAGCTGGGTCTACTTGTAAACTGTCGTCTGATTTGGACCTCGGAGGCCTATCTTTATCCTTGCGCCTTTTATGAACTCCGGTAGTCGGAAGCGTGTCCGACAACATGTTATAATTAAATCGCCTCCCAAAGTAATGAAAGGCAAAATCGTATCTCCGTTTAATAGTACGTTGATTAAATCTAGCACAAAACTGACAGTTAGCTATGGCTTGGTCAGGGCCTAGGCAAGGAATACAGTAAGAATGAAAATCCTTATGAGGTATTTGCTTCCCACATGAAATACAATTATTAACTTTTTCTGACATCGGACTGGAACAAGAAAAAAGTTTCCCCAACGGGGTACTTAGCTTTGATAAGAAGAATGTCTTTGGTTTGAAGCATCAAAAATAGCAGGAGTCAGCCGACCGGCACTAGCTAACTGCTTCCACCGCGTGGCAAGAAAGACTGGAGAACATGGCGTCGGCTGGGAGCTTTGTACCCCTGGCGCACTGACGTCAGGGAGGATGAGTACACAGCCGACGCCAGACCCAGACTTTGGGATTCTGGCCGACCGAGGGCTGCCTGCCGGCTGGAAGAACCCTACAGTGATAACTGCAACAGTGAAACACGATGAACATCAACATATCCATAGTATATGAATAATAATTAGTGATGCATATAAGAGGAGGGGGGGTGGGGAGAAAAACAGTCCAATACCAACTGTACAGGCTATATTTTTCACAGCAGTACTGCTCAATACTCTACAGGTCTGACCTTACTTTACATGTACCTGTGGCCTATAGCTTCTGTAACACATATTATACCTGTTAAGCTGTCGACCTGGAATGGTATGGGGCAAGCTGTGAGAAGTGTAGTTATATAAATAGAGGGGACTCGTATATGTCAGGGTTACCAATATGATTAACAAGGTGTACACTGCACTGATATTGTGTGAGAGTGCTACTGGCATACTTCTATTAGATTTATGTCTGTGTCCAAGGTTATTGGCAACAGTGATCACTAGCCATGACAGCGTTACACTTGAGAGACATGTATCGGGAAGAGTGCATGGTGCACATACCTATTCTGCCGCCATTTGTAGGCATGCGGTTCAACACTAGTACATTTGTACACAGTTTATTAGTATACCCTTCATACAGCTAATTCAAACATTTAATAAAAAAGTAATAAAAAAATGAAAAAGTAACCTGTGAGGTGACCACGGACTGTATTCAATGCCAGATTATTCAGACTGTCCAAACAAGATAATAGTTCAGTATTCAAAAAGTATTCCAAACAGAAAATCCAACCAAAAAATTTCTGCTGTCCATAAAAACTCGGTTAAAATAAAACAGAATATTTTATTAAAGCATGCTGTTGGTAAGCGCTTTCACAAAGGCTTCCTCAGACTGTAATGATTGAGATGAATACTGCTTAGAATGCAACTTCTTAGCAATGATCACACCAGCTAAGTGGAGTTAAGCACTAAGAGTATTGCTCAGACAGGTCCATTTTAAGCATCGCTTAGCTTGGCTTAGCAGTGCTTAGCAAAACTGAGCTATTTACAAATAAGGTTTTTCATTTAAAAAAATAGGAATTGGCTATTAATTAGTCATTATTGGGGTGTGACTGTACTGTACTAGACATTTGTGTTTACATGGTGTTTTTCACCTCATACCTCCACTAACACTTGGATTCTGGACCAGCTACACTCCCCTGGTTAACAAATATCACTAACTACATCAATAAATAAAATAAAAATTAATATAAAATGCTTTGCCATGTAAAAGCTGAACAGCCTGTCTTGATATTTGAACCATGCACCTACTGCACATAAAGCCGTGACTCTAACCACTCAGCTGTAAAAATTTCAGCTATACATTTCTATATAGCTACTTGATACATTTAAGCACTGCTGAGCAAAGCATCGTGCTGCGCAAACCCGATCAGATATGCTTAAACTTTAAAGAACAAGAAATTTTTAAAAAATCCATTAATTATACATTAAACATCACACTTCATATTATTATATAAGTCTCCAAGGACACTTTCTTTATTGTTTTACTGCCATAAGGCACCTTCACAATCCAGGGAGTGTGTTACAGATACTGCAACACACCCCCTACATGACGTTATTTCACATTCCTCATGTAATCCTCTCAACTGTACAGATTTTCGCATGATGTCCAGATTTGTGCCTCATATTTTTGGTCTGTTTGTCATGAAATTGTGTTTGTCTGGCAAATCAGCGTCAAATCATTAAAGACTGAAGTTAGAAAATAATGACAGACATTTGAGTTTCAGACATCATACTCTACAGAAAGTCAAAGCTAATGCAAAACCTGTACTTCTATCTACTTTCTAAATTTGTAAGAGCAATATTTATAAGCTGTCCCTATTTTTGGGCTTTTGGCCCACTTTTACTAATGGCTTTGCCCAGATTTCTTGCTCTAACAGGTTGAGAGGTATGAAGTGTCTGAGGATATTTTCTTTATTGTAAAGTGCCATACGGTACTTTCACAATGCAGGGGGTGTTACAGTACCCGTAACACACCCTCTACATGACATTCACTTCCCATTCATCATTTAAGTGTCCAAGGACACTTTCTTTATTGTAAAGTGCTGTACAGCACTTTCACAATGCAGAGGTTGTGTTACGGTATCTGTAACACACCCCTTACATGACATTCACTTCCCATTCATCATTTAAGTGTCCAAGGACACTTTCTTTATTGTAAAGTGCTGACCAGCACTTTCACAATGCAGGAGGGTGTGTTACAGTATCTGTGACACACCCCCTACATGACATTCACTTTGCATTCATTATTTAAGTGTCTGAGGACACTGTACTTTATTGTAAAGTGCTGTACGGCACTTTGAGAGTGCAGGGGGTATGTTACAGATCTGTGAGCACTGTAACACACCCTCTAGCACTGATTCAATATCCGTGTACATGACTCCCACTCAGTACCATGCCTTCATTAATATGCAAGGTGTGCTGCTGAGAGGGAGATGTGGACAAAGACACCATTCACCCGGTGTAGGAATAAAGAAGTTATGTACTCACCATAATGTTCCATGTGAGTTGTTCATCTCGCCTTCATTCTTACAGATGGGTTCAGAGTTGATCCTAGGCTCCGAGTCAGCCAACTACAAAACTCAAGGTTTTCAGACAGCTCAAGGCCAAGTCCATATCCTATGATGCACCTTGAGTTACCTTACCTCAGATCTTGTTTGCTGCCTCTAATAATACCATATGCCATTCTGTCACTTTTTAAGGTAAAAACCGTAGGAAGTCAAAGCAACCATGATAAAACTAAAATCTCGGTCCTCGAAAAAACCTGGAGGGGGTAAAAGGGTGGGAAGTAAGAATGAAGGCGAGATGAACAACTCACATGGAACGTTATGGTACGTACATAATTACTTTATATGAAGTTGTTCTACCTCACCATTCATTCTTACAGATGGGTAGCGTTCCAAGCACCATCTTTCTCGGTTGGCTCACGGGAGTATGTTTCTCAGGACAGTAGAACCAAAGGAGGCCCTTTTTCTGGAGGCCCTATCGACTTTGTAATGAGTGATAAAGGTATGAGGCTTTGACCAAGTGGCTGCTGCACAAATATTGTCGATTGGTAGCCTAGATGAAAAGGCAGAAGATGTGGACACAGCTCTGGTAGAATGAGCCTTAATTTTTTTTGTTGTAGACATTGGAAGCTGAGTAAGTGAAAGTGATGGAATCAGATAACCATTTTGATAAGGTTGCTTTTGCCACAGGCATACCTTTTCTAGAATCTGAAAGGGAAACAAAAATTATTTGGCTCTATCTAGGTAAAATCTGAGCTGTCTGTGAACATCAAGTTTGTGAAGCATATACTCCAAATTGTTGGTGTGTTTAGGGAAAAACACTGGTAAGTCTATAATTTGGTTAAGGTTAGCTTCAGTACAAACTTTAGGTAAGAATGAAGGATTTGTTCGCAGTGAAACTCTGTCAGCATGAAAAACCAAATATGGATGTTTTATGGACAAGACTTGTAGTTCTGAGACTCTTTGAGCAGACATGATGGCTACTAAAAAGATAGTCTTCCAAGACAAAAATTTCAAATTGCATGAAGAAGCTGGCTCAAAAGATGGGAGAATAATGCATGAGAGCATAACATTTAGGTTCCAGGGGGTATAAGGGGATTTAACTGGTGGTCTAAGGTGGAAAGTCACTTTGAGAAAGGCTTTGGATAGCTTGTGTGACATTATGTTAAAGCCTTCAGTGCCAAGATGAAAATTAGAGATGGCGGCAAGCTGTACACAAACTGTAGCTCCCGCCACTCCTTTGTTGAAAAGCATAGTCAAAAATTTTAATATAGAGGAAATAGAGGCTTGTTAGGGGTCAATGTTATTCTGAGAAGCCCAAATGGAAAATCTTTTCCATTTGCTGAGGTACAACCTCCTAGTAGAAGATTTATGTGAATATATTAAAATATTTTGCATTTCATTGGCGAGGTTATGGAACCTGGCTTTGTTGGGAATTGAAGCAGCCAAGCTGTCAATTTTAGGGACTGAAGGGAAGGATGAAGAGTGTATCAGAAGGTCTGGAACTGGGTCCAGAATCTAAGGCTCTTCCAACACATGAGGTCGAAGGAAGGGGAACCAAATCTGACAAGGCCAATGAGGGGCTATTAAAATGATGGTCCTTCCCAGGGTTTTGGCTTTCCGTAATACATTGGGTATCAGGGGAAATGGTGGGAATGCATAAAGGAGACCAGGAGGCCAATAGTGTACCAGTGCATCCTTTGGGGTATTTCCTGGAGGGGGAATCAGGGCAAAGTAACTTTTGCATTTTGTGTTCATGAGGGATGCAAAGAGATTGCAGCAAGGCTAGCCCCATTTGCGGAATATTCTTTCCACTATTTCTTTTTTGAGGACCACTCATGAGGCAACAAAATAGCCCTGCTCAGTTTGTCTGCAATCACGTTGGATTTCCCTGGGATGTGCGTTGCTATCAGGAAGCGCTGGGTGGATGTAGCCCACTGCCATACTCTTAGAGCCTCTAGACAAAGGGGATAGGACCTGGTTCCTCCTTGTTTGTTTAAGTACCAGACCACTGACATGCTGTCCGTCTGAATTGCAATTGTCCAGAGAGGGAGATAGTCCTGAAAGTACTGCAACACCAAGAGTACCGCTCTCATCTCCAGGACATTGATATGCAGATGTGTCTCTTGTTCGGTCCATGTGCCTTGGGCTGTTCTTCCCTGAAAATGCCCCCCCACCCAATCAGGGAAGCGTCCGTGGTCACCGTGGCTGGTGAGCATAGGATAAAAGGATGACCTATCATTACTTGCAGAGAGGTTAACTACCACTGAAGATCCTTTTTGTATGTGTTTGTTAGAATAAGGAGATGTGACATTGGGAGCTCTTGATAAGACCATTGCATGAACAGAAGCCATTGTAGAATCCACATGTGTATACGACCCAATGTAATTGCTTTTATTGCAGCTGCCATCGTCCCCAACAATTTTAGCACTTCTGAGGCTGGCATCTTGTCTCTGGATATGACATTCTGAATTTGTTGATGAAGTACTGATATCCTTTCTGATGGAAGTTTTAAAGTGGTGGTGTCCAATTCTGCTCCGATAAAAATGATATGTTGTGATGGTGACATGGCAGATTTTTCTGAGTTTATGGTAATGTCCAGTTGATTGCAAAGAGTAAGTGTGGTGTCCCTGGCTTGTATCAGCTGATGCCTGGTGGTGGTGGTGAGGAGCTAATCATCTAAGTACGGAAACACCTGGAATTCCAAACATCTCAGGTGAGCCATGTCCACTGCCATACATTTGGTGAACTCTCTGGAGGCTGTAGTGAGACCAAAGGGCAGGGCTCAAAACTGGTAATGACTGGCTCCCAGCTGAAAGGGCATATAATCCCTTGGATGGTCTGGCCATTTTTATCTGGTAGTGTGCATCCTGGAGATCTATTGAGCACATCCAATTGTCTTTCCCTAAGAAGGGAAGTATCGACTGTAGCGTGACCATCCGGAACTTCTCCTTCTTGACAGATCTGATTAGCCTGCTGAGGTCCAAAACAGGTTTCCAGTCCTCTGTCTTTTTTGGAACTAAAAAGAATCTTGAGTAAGCCCTGAATCCTATCTGGTCTGCTGGGACTGGTTGAATGACTCTTTTTTTCTAGCAACATTTGGACCTCTACCATTGCTTGTTCTCTGTAACTGGATGGAACGTCCGGAATTTTTGTTATCAATGGGGGGAGTGGTAAAGGGAATAAAATGTCCTCTGGAAACTATGCTTTGTACCCAGTTGTTGTCTGTTATTTTTTAGCAAGATGTCTGGAAACAAAGATAAGCGTCCCCCAACTGCCCCCAGAGTAGGACATTCGGGCCTCCTTTCAGGAGCGCTGGTAAGGCTTCCCAAAGAACTGATCTCTGTCACCCTGGTTTTGCGGACCCCCTCTGCTGCAAGGGTGGCATCTTCCATTATTGCCCCATTTTCTGCCCCTGGAGGGGGGTTCACCATATGTTTCCAGAAAAGACTCCTTGGGTTTTTGGAACCACATCTTTCCTCCCTTTTGAACCTTGGGGTAGGGTCTAGTAGGGGTGAAAAAATGGACTCCGATGGCAGACAGAGTCTTTCCTTCCTGCTCACATCTGGTCAAAGTTTCCTTAACTTTGGGCCAAAAAAGAGATGAGCAATCAAAATGGGTGTTGACAAAGGATGACTTAAAGGGGTCTGCAAAGGAATATAAGTGCATCCAGGAGTGGCTCCTGAGAGCAATTCCTGTACCCACTGCCCTACTCATTCCATCAGCTGCATATGAGATCAGACGCATATAAGAGTTCACTTGTCTGAAGCTCCCTCAGCTACAGTACCCTGCAGAGTATCTCCAAGCTCTTTTAGGTGGTCTCTTTGCAGTCTTGTGAAATGTTTAAGGTAGTTCAGTGAACGCATGGCAAAAGTCGCTGAACTATGCATGCGCTTCCTGTGCCTATCCATGATCCTGGAGTCTCTGTTAGGAGGATGGATAGAGGAAGAAGTTTCTGACATCTCCTTTTTGGTGGCTGCCGCCACCATCATGGCATCAACAGGCACTCCCTTAGTGAGAAAGGACTTATCATGAGGGGCAGAAATACATTTATTGGGCCTCCTAGGGACAGGCTCCATGGTATCCGTAGACTCCCATGCCCTTTGTGAGACCAGCTCCATAAGCTTATCGAAGGGCGGAGACACCCAAGAGGTGGAGGGCTGAGACCCGATAGCTTTCAGAGGGACTGACTAATTTTCAGTAGGGTTGGTGGACTTCCAGCCAACCCTCTGTTTAAGGGGACTGTGGGGACCCTTCTGATTCATCTAAGTCAGTGTCAGATGTGACAGACTCCTTCAGGGAGTCTAGAGGCTTCCTCTTGCAAATTCTCTTCCTGGGAGCCTCATCAGTGGGAGTTTCTGGTGAGGTCTCAGAAGAGCAGGGACCACCAAATGGGGCTTTCTGAGGCTCAGGGTGTCTACACTTCAAAGGGATCTGTGAGGCAGAAGTAGACACAGGCACTTTTGGGGAAGAGGTAGTTGGTCCTGAAGTTGTGGATGTCCTGAGGGACATTACTCTCCTCATTGCCTCAAAAGCGCCTCTGCTCCGGTGAGAAGGAACCGCTGGATCAGAAGAAACAGATGATTCCCTTGGTACTGGAACAGTGGGCTCTGAACCAGAGGTAGGAGCCGAACTCATCTGAGCTGAAGCCCCAAGAGGTAAAGTTGGAACCAGCAAGTCAGTCCCAACTATCCTGCCCGGTCCCGACCAGTGAGTGTCTGCTCCTAGACTCCTCGATGGGCACAGAGGAAGTCTGAATGATCAGAACAGATGGCATTGGAGCAGGCATCAGTTCCAAAGGCTCCACAATCATAAGATCCAACTCCTCTGGCTCCGATGGACCAGTATAGCTCGGAGGAGGAAAAGAAGTAGATGGAGGAACAGTTTTCAGTTCCGAAACCACTTGGGTCAGATCCAATAAAAATTTTGCAAACGCCGGTGCCGGTAACAGCTTCTGCACCACATTATCCACATCCAAATCAGATAGGCTTATCGAGGATTGAGATGAATGGATAGAAGGTGGAACAGACTGTAGGATTGGTGACTTCAATACTGTGGAGACTGGTTCCAGGACCGAGGATCGGCTCTGAAAAGATAAGACTCTCGACTCCGAAGGCTGTGGAGCAGACATCGAAGGTTTTTTTAGATTTTGTCGAATCCGATGATGAAGCCTTAGAGGATTTGGAAGATTTGGGAGATTGATTAGCCTTATCATGGTCACCCAAAGTTTCTTGAAAGGATGACTTTAATAGCCCTTTGTCAATTAACTTTCTTTTCCTTTCATGAAGTACACGGCTACTAAAGGAATGGCAGATGGAGCAACTCTCTTGCAAGTGCAAAGCACCCAAACAATAAACACAATTAACATGACCATCAGTCACAGACATCTTTTGTCCACACTTTGGACATTTTTTAAACCCAGACTTGGGTTGTTTCTCCTTATCCTGGTCAGCCATGAAAAATATTTAAATGCACACAAGAAAAACTTGTACTATCAAAAATACACACATACACACACACACACTCAAATATTCAACAAATTCAAACTACACTATAGAATTTAAATAGTAAGCAGCCCTTAAAAAACAAATGGGCTCTATGAAGTTAAATATGAACTAACTATCTTTTAGTATAAACACACTCTAAAGACTATAAATGTCTGCTAAAACACACTTCTAAACTACTAAATGTTATTCTAATCTATAAAAAGGCACACTAAAAAAGGGAAGGGAGATATTAAAGGCTTTTATAAACGACGGCCAAAAGGACTATAAGTAACTACCACTATTAAAGCTAACACTAGTTTAACAAGATATTAAAGTTATAAAGTTAAAAAATATTATTAAATAGAAATTTTTTTCTAGAAAAAATTATTATATTGGCCCGAGCTGTGAGGAAACATCTGATCAGTTGCAGCGGCAAACTAGATCTGAGGTAACTCAAGGTGCATCATGGGATAGGGACTTGGCCTCGAGTTGTCTGAAGACCTCGAGCTTTGTAGTTGGCCTACTTGGAGCTGAGGATCGGCTCTGAACCCATCTGTAAGAATGAACGGCGAGATAGAGCAGCATCACATAACACTATTCCTACACGGAGTTTATTAAATCTGGGGGACAGTGGTACATATTAAGAAAACGTAAATATAAAAATGTAGAAGTGCTAAAAAAAATTACAAAGTTAATGTCAGAAATGTAGTAAACAAATCTGCCACAATTTTGCTGCTCTTAATTTTAATACAGATGTAATAGAAATATTGTCATTTAAGCTGGGGAGGGGGTTGATGGTTTCTGAATTTGCTTCATTTTGCTACTAATAAACAATATCATCACTGTTCAGCCTTCAAAGCTCTGAACTGGCTCAAATTACCTCACTACCTGACGTCCGTACAACCACAATATCATACATAAACCTGATGTTTGCCCTGGTTTAGGCTGCAATTGGTCTATATACCTACCACCCAAACAGACCTCTCAGATCAACTGATAAACAATCCCTTACCATGTATAAACCATAAAAAAATCAACTGGGCATAATCTACATTCCTGCTCAGGTGCCAGAAAATGAAATTCTATTCCACTATTACACCTGCATCCAACCTTCCTACCTTTACCCACCTTTTAAGAGAGTACCTATGTAAGTCATGACTTTGCTCCTCTGCCCCTCCTGGCTGACCTTACAAATATTACCTACATTCAGATAACTCCTCTCTCCTCTCACTAACCTACATCCTATACCTTATCTTTCCTATCCATATACATATTCCATACTAAATATGTATGTAAAACATGCTCCTTTATTAAAACAATAACACTATACATGCTAAAAAATACTATGTGCAAAATTCTATTGAAGCTTAACTGACGTGTTATATTTTTGTAAATCTGTTCTTATTTTCCAAAAAGTAACTCACATTAGTGTCCCACTTTTATAACTATGTAAGTTTGAGTATTTGTACAAATTACTGAATATATTTAAAATGCATTCTCTTAGATTTGTAATGGAATTTTCTCTTTTTATAAGTTAACATTATTTTAAATATTTCAAATGCATTTTATTTTGATTTGTAATTGCAATTTTTGGCAAGCTTTTTCCCTGGACAACCACTGAAAATGGATGCATTGATAAAGTCAGACTTTCCTGGTAAACAAATGTCAATACTTAAACAAATAGTTATCATTTTTTTACTTTGCAGATACAGCAAAATCTGACAGCCAAAAAGTTTGCACTCACACACACACACACACACACACACACACACACACACACACACACACACACACACACACACACACAAACACACAAAATACTACTGCCAGACAGTACGTTCATGCGGGCATGAGCGCACACACCTCGCACACATATACCTATGCACACACAAAATTTGACTGCTAAACAGTGCACAAGCATGCACAAATCTGACTGCCAAACATTGTCCACACATGGATACGCAATCTGACTACCAAATAGTGCGCGCACACAAACACACACACACACACAATACTACTGGCAGACAGCACATTCACGAAGGCACACACACCACACAATTGCGTGCACACACCCCAAATGCAAATACCCATGCACACACCCACACCCAATTGGAGTGCCAAACAGTGCACAAGAGGGAGAAACGGACTCCAATGGCAGATAAGGTTTTCACTTCCTGCTCGTACCTGGCCAAAGTCTTTTTCACCTGGGATCCAAAAAGAGATGAACCATCAAAAGGGACGTTAGTGAAGGAAGACTTGAAGGATTTCATGAAATTACAAAGACGCATCCAAGAATGTCTCCTGAGGGATATTCCAGAGCTGTGCAAAAAGCTTATCCATGGAACCTGGAGCTACTGAACCCTGGAGGGTATCTCCTAACTCCTTCAGGACATCCCTCTGAAAACGAGTAAAATGGGTAAGGTAATTCAGCGATCTTAATGTAAATGCCGCTGAAGAGAAAGTATGCTTCCCATACCTATTCATCATCCTGGACTCCTTGTTAGGGGGATGGACATTATAAGATGTTTCGGATAACTCATTCTTGGTGGCTGCTGCTACCACCATAGCATCAACGGGAATTCCTTTGCTAAGGAAAGTCTTATCCTCAGGTGCTGTCATAAATTTATTTGGCATCCACTGGACGGGCTCCACTGAGTTTGGGGAGGTCCAGGCTTTCCACGATATAACCCCCAAGAGTTGGTCATAAGTCAGTGTCACCCAGGAAGTGGTAGGTTGGGAAACAAAGGCCTCAAGATACACTGATTTATCCTCAGTAGGGTTAGAGGTCTTCCAATCACCCCTCTGTCTAAGAATTTCTAGGATGTCAGAAAAAGGAGACATCCTCAGAGGGGGGATGAGGGGACCCTTCTGATTCCTCTAAATCAGTGTCAGAAGTGACAGACTCAGGTGAGTCAACATGCTTCCTCTTACACAGTCTCTTCTGAGGGAGCTCTCCAGTGGGATAATCTGGGGAGGTCTCAGAAGAAGGGGCACCTCCAATGGGGGCTGCTTGGGGCTCTGGTTCCCTATGCTGTGGGGGTGGCAGGGGGGGAGAGGTTGCTGCCTGCTGCTGGTGGGACACAGGATGCAAAGGTATGGCTTTAGCAGAAGATAAAGCCTTCTCTATAGCTTCGAAAGCTTTTTCCCCCCACTCCAAAGGAGACCTCTGCTCCGAGGAGATGGATGGTCGGCTTCTAGCAAGGGGGAATGGCTCCGAAGCAGAAGTGGGAACCGAGCTGAGTCAAGCCGAGGCACCGAGAGGGAGGGTTGGTTCCAAAGAAAAGCCAGGGTGACTGCTCCCCCTTGGAATTGACTCAAGAGTGTCAGCTCCCAGATCCCTCGGCTCCAGACTGAGCCACAGAGGATAGAGTAATTGGTTCCGAGGAAATGGGTTGGACCCCAAAAATGAAGAATCTGAAGTAATAGACTGAGAGCGAAGTAGTCGGAGGAGGAACAGTGGCAGGTAATGGGGTCGTTTCCGAAGCCTTTGGGTCTGGAGGGTCCAAATTCCTTGCCAGAGCTGGATATGAAAGTAACCTCTTCACCACCCACTCAATGTCCTCATCTGATAGTGTCCTGGAGGATCTGGTGGAGACAGAAGGAGATCTCCTCCTCTTCAAAATAGGAGATCTCAAGGTGGGTGACACAACAATATCAGGCAAAATCTTCAGTACCGAAGATTGCCTTGGCACAGAGGAGACTGACGGTACTGATGTGGAAGAAGCTCAATCAGAGCCAGAACTCCTTGGCTCCGATGCTTTGGTCTTTTTCGACGGCTCCGAAGCTGGGGCCGAAGATTTTTGCTTTGAAGATTTAGGAGCTGCCTGACCGAGTTCCAGCTGTTCCTGGAAAGAACATGTCATAAGACCCCTATCAATAAGTTTTCGTTTCCTCTCATTCAAGACCCTGGTGCTAAACGCATGGTAAAAGGTACAGGGCTCTTGCAAATGAGCTTCACCTAAACAGTACACACAACTGGTGAGACTGTCTGTCAGAGACATTTTTTTTTGTGAGCATCTATTGCACTTTTTAAACCCTGAAGGGTGATGATCCTTATGCTCTCTATCCTTTTCTTTAGACATACTTTCTAAAACTATAAACGAACACACAAACTCCACCTTACCAGGGGCGAAAATCACTAATAAAACCAAAAATAAAAAATAAAAAAACGTGGAAAAAACAGCACAGTGGCAGGAAAGAGAACCAGCTTTATTCATGACTAAGTGCTTTCACCTTCAGATCCTAGGCATCATCAGAGTCTGATGATGCCACTGTGCTGTTTTTTCCACGTTTATTTATTTATTTATTTATTATTTTTGGTTTTAAAACTATAAACTAGCTAGACAACAATAATAACTAAGTACTAACTACTGACAAAGGATAGTAAGAAGAGAGGAGTTATATAACTTTTTTTGTTTTTATAATACACACTCAGGGAGGAAAGGCCGTCTAACTTAAACAGGCACTACGGCCCTCTAACTTAAACAGGCAGTACAATCCTAGGGGGAAGAATAGGGGCCAGAAACTCTCAATAACAGTCACACAAGAGATAAAGTATTAAAAACTAAAAAGGACAGTCAAGAAAAAGGACTAAATTTAGTAAATAAACTGCTACTTAGCCAACAAGCCAGTAAGACACAACCTCGAAGCTTTCGCGGCGAATGAGATCTGGGGAATTGCTGTGAGGCACCATGGGATAGGGGTTAGCATTGAGACAGTAAAAGCTCTCGAGCTTATCGGCCGAGTCGGAGCCGAATATCGGCTCCAAACCCATCCAGCAAGAATTATGGCGAGATAGGACTACATAACATCATATATTCTTACAATTTGACTAAACTCTCAGTTCACTATATATTAAGTAACAATACATGTTCACAATATTTTGTCTAAAAAAATTTAAAACAAAGCAATAAATTATATAACATCTTTAACAAACAGCACAAAAATGTAAAGTTATTCTATTGCAACACTTTTTAAGACAAGGCTTTCATTCAATCATCCTTTTGAAAATATACATAACTTTATAATAGGTTCATAGGTTCATACTAGGCTATCTGCCCTAGGGCATTTATAAGCCTAGCCAGAATGTGTTTGGCTTTCGCCACCCATTTTAAATTTATTTTGCTATGCCCTTTTTCGAGATTGGTATACTGTGCCTCTGTCTAACAGTGACACAGAAGTGATACCCGGGGTAAACCTACAATCTCCCATCCACTCATCAAGATTCCTCTTGAACAGAGTCAATGAGGGACTCTGCCTAACCTGGACTGGGATTTTATTCCAGAGTGAAGGGAGCCTCTGGGTTATGAATCTGTCCCTCCAGCATGTCCTATTTATTTCAGTGCTGAGGTTCAAGCCTCTCGAGCGCGTAGCTCGATGGGATTTGGATTTTCTGAGGTGCAGCATGTCCATTAATTCCAGGTTGGACATGGCTTTATACATCAGGCACAGATCGCCTCTGAACAGGCGGTATACCACTGAGTAGAGCTGGAGTTTCTTTAACCGGGCAGCATATGGCATCTGTTTGATCCCTTTGATCCTCTTGGTGAGGTACTTTTGGGGTCTTTCCAGTTGCTGCAGGTGTCTGGTAAGGTACATCCCAAAAGGGGCATTGTACTCGATTATGGGCCTGATGAGGGATGAGTAAAGAGGCACGATGACCTCCCCTGATCTAGATGTGAATCCCTTCATGATTAGGTGGGCTATATAAAATGTTTTTCTAACCACTTTGGCCACATGGTTGTCAAATGAGAGATTGCTATCAACTTGGGTGCCCAGGTCCCTAATTACTTCTTCTGTACTTAATGGATTACCACCTATGTGGTAATTTGTGGGCACTTTGTTTTTGCCAAAGGGGATGACTATACACTTTTTGACATTTAGTTTGAGGCCATGGCTCTGGTACCAGTTGCCTGTTTCTATGAGGCCCTTTTGGAGGATGCCTGTGTCGGCTGAAGAGTCGATTATGGCGCCCAGTTTGCAGTCATCTGCGAACTTGGTCAGCCACAGTCCTTCCGTGTTGGCTTGTACCTCCGAGAAATATATACCGAACAAGAGAGGTCCCAGGACTGAGCCTTGTGGGACACCACTTGTAACTGGTTTGGAGTCTGACATTGCTCCAGCAATTCTAATCATGTGGGTTCTGTCCTTGAGCCAGTTTGCAATCCATCTAGTGACATAGGGGTTTATATTTAAGCTGGTGAGCTTATCTATAATGCCCGAGTTGGGTATTGTATCGAAGGCTTTTGCAAGGTCCAGGTAGGCTGTGTGGACCACCTTCCTCTCGTCAATGGCCTTGGTGACTGTTTCAAAGAAATCAACCAGGTTTAAGAGGCAGGATCTGCTCTTAACAAAGCGGAACTGGGTAGGATCCAGTGTCTTTAGGTCCCCAATATCTTTATTTATGAGGTCCATGATGATCCTTTCCATAGCTTTGCAGACCAAGCTAGTCAGGCTTATGGGGCGATAGTTTCCAGGATCCGTTGAGGCACCACCTTTATGGAGAGGGACCACTGCTGCTGTACGCCACTCTTTGGGCACATATCCTGTAGTAAGGCTGAAATTGAACAGTAGTTTTATGTTTGGGTTTAGCTCTTCTTGGAGTTCATGTAGGATGCAGCTCGGGACACCATCTGGTCCCATTGATGCTGTGTTTTTTGCTTTGGAGAGGGCGGCTCTTACCTGAGCATCTGAGATGTCAGGGGGGGCAGCACTCTGCTGGGATAGATATTTGCCCTTTTGGTGGGGGGGGGGAGAAGTTTGCGCTGAACCTGTCAGCTAGGATGTTGGCAATGTCTGTGGGTTCAGTGTATTTTTTGTCATTTTGGACTAATTCTGAGCATATCTGGGAATTACTACCCAGGTTCCTAACATAACTAAAGAAAGCCTTGTGATTATCCTTAGTGTCCTGTGCAATTTTTCTCTCGAAGCTGGCCTTAGACGATTTTCTAAGTGCCCGTAGTTTTTTGCTAATACTGATCAGTGATGCCTTCCCTTTTTGGGATTTTGCTCTATCATTTAGTAACTTCCTCCTTCTATTGTATAGTTTGTTTATGGCTGGGGTCCACCAGACAGGACGTCTGCCTTTGGAGGATTGGGTCTTGGTTTTATTTGGGATCGCATGATCCATGCATTCCTGAAGGTGTTCATAGAATGCGTTTATAAAGGATTCTGTGGTCTGGGCCGTATTTTCCACAGGCCCGGGGGCTTTGAAGGATTCCACCTCGGTTTTGAGGAGTGTGAAATTTGCTTTAGAGAAGTTTTTCACTGTGGTTTTCTGGGCAGGGGATGGGGCCGGGATGTGAATATCCAGTGAGATTAGTTTATGGTCTGATCTTACCAGTGAGGGATACACTTCTGGTCTGGAGCATAGAGTCCCCATGTTGGTGATGATCAGGTCCAGTATGTTTTCCCCTCTTCTGGGAGTGGTAACGTAACCTGGATCATCATAATGTAACCTGGAGTCTTATTATTTTAAAAGGAATCATTAGTGGCTCCATCCACAAAATATATAAAGCTAGAAAGACACCCACACGGAATTTACTTGGTTATAGATGTCATAAAAGGAAGAACCAATACGGCCCAAAAGTTGTAATTCCTATACTACTAAAAAATGAAGTACATAATTTAAGGCCATCTTTGGCATTCAGAAACATGCCTCTTATGATTACAGAATGCCTAGCACTATGCTGCTCAAGGTTCATTATTAACTAGGTGAACATTTGCAGTTCAGTTCACTGCTAATTAGTAAACCTGCTTATGCTATGAACAGGACCTGCAGTAAAGGAGTAGAATCCAAAGTCCCAACAAGAAATCTGGCGAGAAAAAAAAAATGAGAAGCAGAGAGAATACACATCCCTCAGTGTTTGCACATATGTTATCATGCAACAATACAGGAAAACAAGCTTGCAGCTTTAAATCTTCCTTTGTAATGATTACATCTTGTTTTTTTGTTTGATTTTTTTTTGTACCATAAAAACGTATGGAATTTTTTATATAAGACAGTACAAAAAAGGGCATCAGACAGGAAGGATTAAATAAGGGAAACAGGAAAAGTAAAGGTGGGAAGTTTTAATTTTTTTTTTTTTTTTTTTTTGTGGGACGTGCCTATTTTTGTATTTTCTGAAGAAGGGAGGCTATCTGTGGAAGGATTTAAGGGAAGTTAAAGGTATGGTATGATAAGTAGCTGAGGGACAAAAGCATAAAAAACAATGACAAGGGAGGTGTTGACACACTGAGGAGCTGGGATACAATGAATGGAGAGACTAACACAAAAGGGGGCACCAGTGATGGGGAAGACTAGACAACAAATATAGGAGAGCACTGACACATAAGGGAGGGGAACCCCGGAATGGCCTAAGGGCTGGCACAGACTTTAGCATCAGACTGCCTGTGCAGAACCCTGACAGAGATTTGACAGCACCCTGATCACTCTCCCAAATGGCCACTCCTGAGGTGATAAGGGCAGCAGCAGGCAGTAATGCAAGTCTCCTAGCTGCATGAGGAGCCTTTGTAGATGGCTGAAGTGGGCTTTCAGATGCCAATCTATCATATCCACCAGCAACCTTCAGCAACTCCCTACATGTCCATCTTTGGTCCAAAATCTCTTCCTCGTCCTCTACCTATCAGTCTTCTACCTCCTTGTTATCCTAAATCATTCTTTCTCACCTCTAAATACTAATTCTCTGTCTCCTTCTTTTCTCTCCTTCTACCAAGCTAATTTCCAAATATGTTTTCTAGCTCTTTACAGGATGCTGTTCCTAACTAATGATACTCTGTTTAAATTCTGTATATTTATTGATTACCTGTATACCTCTGTTTACTATGTTATTTATGTAATGCTGTAATTTTTTTGGAGATTTTTCTCCCCAGGCCTCCACAAAGAAGGGGTAGCTTTGAGGCCATACCCATTCAGTTTTGTAACATGTGCCATACAATACAGGGCATCATAGTTGTGTGGCCCATCACAATGTGCTCATAATATAGTGCAGAAAATGCTGACATGGCATGGTGGTGTGAAGCTATGAATGCACAAAATCTGTCCTAGGTGAATCTTTTCTTTTTCCAACATCTTTATTAAATTTCCACATGACAACGGTAATCTTACAAGTATATAAATGAAAAACATAAAAAATGAAATCACTTTAGTTGTAAACGGTTTACATTACAGACACCATTGAAACAACTGTAGTTGTAAACATTACTAATCACTTATAAACATTCTAGTCATTGTCAGTTAGGCATTATATAGCTCATTCAAATCCTGCCGCTTAAACCTGGTTCCTACACTGCATATACTTTTCCCACCACTCCCATTTGTCCTAGGTGCAGCTTGTCTAACTTTAAGAGCAGGTAGGCTCAGCAGGACCTCCATTAACTACAGAAGTACCACGTGTCAAGAAACTGACCCATCCATGCATAGTCAGCGCACTTTGCAGGTGCTCTTGCAAGATGAGACCAAGGTAGCTTCTTAGTGCAACTTGGCACACGTGTGATGCACAGAAGCAGCTACTCTGTAATGTTCATTAGGTGGTGCTCAGTTAGAATACAATATGCTAAAAGCTTCTAATTTACATGATATAAACCACAGCAACCACCGTGAACCTCATCATACAATGGAACATTACTTTGTGGCAGCCTCTCAGGCTGCAGTCACAGTGCACAAACATTCTTCATTAGCAGCTACATTTCTTTTGAGGTAAGTTTGAACTTCAAAACCTTTATTTACTTGCTGCCTTTTCCTAAGCTATTTAATCAAAACTGCATAAGCAATTTGTTGAAGTGTTTGTTAAAGTTTGTAAGTTACAGCTAATTCAAGGAGAGTAATGTAACCTTGGGCCAAGTCGATGTTAAGTGCATTAGCACGTCAACATTAAAGATCCACATGATTATTTTGTTAATAAATTGCCTTGTCAATGTTAAACATGGTACACATGCAATTATACTATACTAAACTAGTTCAATAACCACCATAGCTGCAGACAACAGGCTGTAAAACAGCAAAACAGCTTTTCAACTTTCCTTTCAGTTCCTACAGGTGTCCCTAAATTTCAAATCTTGGCTCCCCTTCTACTTAATATATTTATACACAAGCTCCGCTCAGCTACCAAACTATCATTATAAAATATGCAAGGGCACTACCCTCCTCTGCTCTGTAATAAGTCTGTAAAACTCTAATCAAACAAGCATCCTTTTCCTCATTTGAATCCTGGTTAATCAACAGAAGCTAACTCTTGAACCCTAAAAAAAGATAAATTAATGTAATTCAAACTCAACTAACTGCCCTCAAACACATTTAATATTATATGAACTAATAACATTACCATAGAAAACAGAACCCACACAAAACTACTAGGGGTAACTACAGACAAAAATTTGAAATATGATCTGTGCTACAGCAAGTCATCAAAATAATCACCAAAGCCCACAGGAAACTGGGACTTCTCTACTTGTCAAACCCATACTGAAGTGATGCATTAAAGAAAACCCAGTCCTACCTCCTTCCCACACTCCTGTATGCATCAGCCATATCTACAAACTTGCAAACCACACAGTAAACAAAGTTAGGGACATGCAAGAACAAAGTACAAAATTTACTACAAACCTTTGATACAGATCTCACCACTGTCTTGCCTTAAAACACCTACAATCTCTAGAACTACCACACTACCTAACCTACACCCAGCTAGTCACAGCCCATAACATTATCTACATCCCCAATAATTACCCCTTCCTAAAAACACCCTTTCGCAGTATTTACCATGCAGTGAGTTACACTACATAGAAAAATGTCTGACCAGCACAAAGTCAGTGTTGCAGGAGATGCTCTATATTTCAGTTATGCCTTCAAACATTTGTATGAGTTACCACTTCCACTAAAACCAGACAAACTAAAAAATTTCAAACCCAATTTAAAATACCTGACTGACCCCTGGCTGTACTCATGTACCTTACTATGATAATGTGGAACCTTCAAGCCACTGCCATGCCTATAACACACCTGGCTTATAGTTACCATAAACACACACCAAAGGTCACTTGCACAACTGTAAAATCTCACCTCCATTCCCCCACAAATGTCTCCCATTTCCAGAAAGTTCAGAAATTACAACTTTTCCTTCTCATCTCTCACCATCAACTCTTCCTACTTTCACACCATTTCCTTTTATTTCCCCTAATGTGGCTCATGTTCTTCCATTCTGTAACAAAGTCACACTACTTTAATGTCGATAAAACGAATACCACCATCAAAGATCTTTAATTTAATATCATATTTCCTTAAACTTCTTTATATTAGACAATAAGTTTGTATTGTTTTCATTATTAATGTAGTGCTTCACTAGAACCCTACATATTAGACCATTATTGTATGCTGTCTCTGTCTTTACTGTAGGATTTCTTTAGAAGTTTGCATATTAGGACATTACAGTATATACTTTTTTTTTTCATTGTCTGGAGCTTTCCTCCTCATGCTCCCAGTAAAAAGGGTCTTTTCTTGCTCAGTCGCACAATCCCCGACAACAAAAATAAATAAATAAATAAATAAATAAATGCATGTGTGTATGCAGCTGTTGTGTTAGACCATGTACAGTTCATTGTTAAGCCCTTAGTGGAAATAGGCCTTGTGTAGGTTAATTCCAGTCCTGCACTTCTTCACATATGTTTGCCATACTGTCAGTGTTTATAGGAATTTTGTTTAGGAGTGGTAAAAGGACAGTTGCCAGTGCACATAACTGCTGGATAGAGTGTCACAATGGAGCACAAGTGAACAGTAACTGTGGGGGAGACTGTGTCACAGCTTAGGTATATGAACTTTGAGTGCTTGATGATAACTGTTGTACAGATTGTTATGTAATGCACTCATGAAAAGGACAAAAGTGACACACTTGTAGGTCACAAACACATAGCAGGCTTCCATACTAGCTTAACACACTCTGCAGCTAAAATGCACACCTTTCTCCCAATGAACGAGGTACCTGTACTGTACTTGCAGCAATCTGCCATTATACAGGTTACGCTCATGTATGCAACAATTGTTACTTGTCTGTACTGGCATTCATAATAGCTATCTATACATACAACCCTATGCTATCAAAGGCATGCCATGTGGAAGGTCAGCATAGGGATGTAATAAGAGTATGATTTTTGGTATAGACCACTGCCTGATGTTGCCAACTGTAGGCAGCATATGCCATGTATGCTTTACCATCTTTTTCTCCTTAGGGTAGATAATCTACTAATGGTATATGCCAAGTACGGCCTGTACCTATTCTCCAAGTCTTTTGTCTATTGGCAAAAATCATACCTACCTCCACAGTGCCTTTTTTTGTGCAATCCCAGTCTTCAAAATCTTCCAACATAACAAAACAGAATTAAAAAAAAAATAAGGTTTTGCTGTTCAATATTATGAGCCTCAACAAAAAACTCCATTACCTACAGGCATTCCTTGCCCTGGAATGCATTAAGATATGCATTGTCATAGAAATCTGGTTAAAAGCTACTGAGAGTACCTCATCAGTGCAAGGTTTCAATGCCTATCATGCACTCAGGTCCACCACACTAGATAAGGTCACTTTTTCATAAAAATGAAAATTATGTACTCACCATAAAGCAAGATTTGTGTTGTCTTCTTCTGCCCATCTTAACCATTGATTATATTGGATCTGACTGGATCTGAGGCCAGCTTTTAGAATCTTGGCTCCAAGGCTCAGACTCCTCCCTTTCCCATAATGCACTGCCACCGTAACAGTCCGTCAAATCAAATTTGCTACACAGAACAAAATCATATTCCCAAGGAGATACCTATGGAGCTTACAGAAAACATAATTAAAAAACAAAGGGAAGCAATCATAAGGAGTGCTGACAAGCAAGGGTCTAGAAAGGTCCAGTGTGGTCTATCAAGAGACATAAACTGTTAACTATTTGGACTGAGAAAGGTGGGAGAGAAGATTGAGAATGATGGAAGAAGACAGCACAGGTCTATATTTATGGTAAGTATATAACTTTCATATCCAGTTATGTCTATTCCATCCACCTCAACCATTGGAACAGACTACCCAGCCAACAAAAATCCTGTAAGGTAATAAGAAAGGATATTTTGAAGGATGGTGGGATCAAACTAAGCTCTGGACCTATAATGCAAGTGAAACTTGTAATGAGAAACAAATGTATGAACTGTAGATCAAGTGTCCACTGCACAAATTTCATTAATAGAGACACTGGAAAAGAAATCACAAATGCAGTGCTCACTCTTGTGGAATGTGCCTTTACTTAGAAGGTACAGAACGCCCCTTGTTTCTATAAGCAAAGGTAATACAGACAGACAGCTACCGAGACAAGATAACCTTAGATAAATCTGAACCTAGTTTAAATTCAGAAATCCTTGGAATGGTGCAAGTAAAAACCTAGCTAATGATAAACGTCCAAAATAAGAGATTCAGTCCTAATGGAAAAGTTTGTGAAAAAGACCAGTAAGTGAATAATTTGGTTCAAAAAGGTTTATGAAACCACCTTGAGATAGATGTATATATGGATAAGTCCCAGGAAAAACCCTGTCCTTATCGAAAAACGAATAATGGTTTACATGACAATGTTAATTCTGACATCCTCCAGGCTGATGTAACAGCTGTCAAAAATAAGGGTTTGGGAGACAGAAAATGAAAATCAGCAGTAGTAGCAGGTTCAAAAGGTGCTGTCGTAAGGTCTTGCAACACAACACAATAGTAATGTCCCATAGTAGTACAGGGTCTCAAGTGTGGTCATAGCAGAAAAGTACCCTTGAAAAAGGCTTTTGGGAAGTCTGAGAGAGGAAATCAGAATACGCTGCTCACCCACATGAAAATAAGAAATAGCTGCTAAATGGATTTTAATCACAGAGCAACTAGCTCCGGAATGAAAAAGATCTGCTGAGAAATCCAGGATAGAAGGGCACTGATGAAAGATTTAAACCACTGGAGGGTGGCCAAATACTAAACCTGTTCCACTTACAAATGTCTTCCACTTACTTCTCTACAGTTTCCTAGCAGAGGGCTTCTGTGAGGAGAACAAAATATGGATAACATTAGATAAAAGCCTGAAATGTCTGGCCATTATTGGAAGGAGAGAAAAAAGTGGTTAGAATGAGGGATTTAATGTCCAGGTGAGGCTTGCTGGATAGATGAGATCATATCCAGAAAGGGACCCAGAACCCAGGGTGGGTTCACCAGTTGAGACCATAGGAAAGATAATGAAACTTGCCAAGGACAAAAGATGGGAATGAGAATCACCCTGTCCTTGCACTAGGCTGATTTCAGAAAGAAATCTGGTTCATAGGGTCATACATGATTCCTAGCCTAACATCCTCAAGGAGCATTTTTAAGCTTAGCCCTGCTTCCATTTAAGCTTAGCAATGACTCAGAAGATAAGCAAAAAGGAATCCTGTCCATCCTGAGGAAAATATTTTGTATTTGTTGTTGGCTTGGATTGTAAACAGGTCACACAATGGCTGGACCCAGCAGCTGAAGATCATAGATGCCACTGACTGACTGAGGGACCACTTGTATGGCAGAAGAATTAAACAGCTTATTCACTAATATATTAGACCTGCCAGGGGTGTGCATAATGGGAAAATATTTGGATGACTTTGCCCACTGCCAAGCCCTCATGGCTTCCCAATAGAGGGGATAAGGGCAAGTTCTGCCTTGTAAGTTGATCTACCAAACCAACAACATACTTTCTGTTTGAACTGTAATCACACCAGTGAGAACACAATCCTGAAAAGCTTGCAAAACAAGGAAGACTGCCCACATCTCAAGCACACTGATGTGAAGTAAGAAAATTGTCCAAATCTCCAGCACACTGATGGCCTCAGTCATGGACCAGGTGCCTTGGGCCAATCTCCCTTTGCAATGCCACCCCACACACCCCAGAAGGAATTTGCCTGTAGTCACAGTGTCCTTCAGCAGGGGGAAAAGGAAGAAAAGGCCTAAAGAGAGGATAGCCTCCACTGAATAGGCTGCCTTCAAATGCCGGTGAGTCTGACAAGGTGATGCTTTGGTTGATGGAACATGGACCACTAGACAGGGAGTTCACTGAAGGATTTTCATGTAAAACCAAGGGGGATTAGAGTGACTGACACTTCCATAGACCACAACAGACAAAGGACAAAGTATAGAGGAGTCCTTGGATTGGACTGGCAAATCTCTTGTGGTGGCTGTGATGAACCAGTCGTCTTAATAAGGGCACATCCAGAACCTCTGAATCCTGAGTCACATTGCTATCACTGTCATACATTTGGTGAACATTTGAGGGCTGTGGTGAGGTTAAAGGAAAGTGTTTTGAATTGAAAATCACTGGCTCCCAGCCAGAAGCAAAGGAGCCTCCTTGACTGCTCGGCTATCTCCTGTGATAGTTGGCATCCTGGAGGTCCATCAAGTACATCTAGTCATTCTTCCTCAGAACAAGCAATATGGACTGTACCATGACCATCCAGAATGATGTTTGCTTTACACCAGTTCAGTTGACTGAGGTCCAAGATTGACTGGCCTGAGTTCCCCATTCTTTTTCTGAACCGAAAAGAACCTTGAGTAGACTTAACGATCCTCTTTTGGTCTGTCAAGACCTCCTGGATTCCTCCTTTAGCAGCTTTGGAATTTCCTGTGCTACTGCCCATCATTGCAGAGGTGGGAAGCCTGGGAGGGTTTTGAACACCGGGTCTGGAATGGATAGAAAGAGAATTAAACAGCCTTCAGTTACCACTCTTAGCACCCAGAAGTTGTAAGTGATGGCTGACCAGGTGTGAAGGTGCAGAGATAAGTGCCCCTAACTGCCTCCAGAGTAGGACAGTTGGGCAATCCTTCAGGGGCATTGAGATGTGTAAGTGAAGGGGCCTAGAAACCCTTGATTCTGCATACCACTTCTGTCTCTCAGGTGACATCCATTGATATTTCCCCCTCTGCCTCAGGGGCTCTATCTCCAGAAGTGTTGTCTTACAAAAGCACAAGCCCTTCTTACCCTTCTGGTGACATAAGAATGACTTTGGAGGTAGAAAAAAAAGGATACCGATAGAAGACATTTGTCATCCTGCTCACTCCTGCTAAGCATATCCTTGACCTTGGGACTGAGCAAGGTTGACCCATCAAACGGAGGCATTCACTAAAAGTTTTCCACAAAGTCACATAAATGCATCCAAGCATGGTGGCAAATTGCAATGCTAGAACCTGGTGCTTTCAATGTGTCATCATTAAATGACAAGCACTTGGACACATTTGAAATGGATTGCATGGTAGCCAGCTGCAATTCCAGCAACACATGTGACTCTACCATCATGACACCTGAAAGGGATTTTGAAAGCTCCTTAGTAAAATCCTTCTGCAATCTAGTCAGATGAGTTATGTGCTTCACTGCATGTGGGGCAAATGTCACTGACATGTGCACTCAGTTCCCAAACCTTTCCAGAGCCCTGCACTCTCTAGTAAGGGACAGATAGAATAATTCTCCTCAAACAGTTCCTATTTAATGGCTGCTGCCACCACAATAGCATCCACTGTGAGTCCTTTACTCCAGTGTGCCCTGTCTCAGACAGAAACTAAAATCTTGCTTAGCTTGCAAGGTATAGGTTCCATCATATTTGACTCCTTCCACTTCTGCTGACTCACATGGATGACTAAATGTTCCGAAGGTGGAGCCCCCTAAGATATAGATGGGCCAGCACCAAATGCCTCAAGGAACACCCACTCCTCCTCCTGGGAGGTGGCATAGATGGACCAACCTCCCCTCTATCTGAGCAATTCAAGAAGTTCTCCAAAGGCGTCATCTTTCAGAGATCATGGGGACCTTCATCAAGGAAAGTGCCTTCTGTGAAAGACTCCTGTGGGGAGTCCAAATGTCTCATCTTGTATTTATTCTTCCTGTGCTCTTCCACAGGGGCGGGGTCAGTGTCTGGGGGAGATTCAGAAGAAATGGGCAGCCCAAAGCCAAGGCTTGCTTGAGGCAGGTTTGTGCTAGCTGTCCCAAGGATATATGATGAGGAGGAACAGAGGCTCCTGAAAGAGCTAGGACACTGGGTGGATCTGAGTGTGAACAGGTTGTCCCCTCTCTCATATGGGAAAAAAATCATCTCATAGGCCTTAAATGTCCATGGTCTCAAAGATCTCCTCAGATCCAAGGACCCTGACAGAGGTTCCTCCTGGTACACATCCTGTCTCAGATCAGAGCTAGACAATGAAGCTGAGAGCCAAGGAACCAATAGGCAGAGAGGAATCCAACAATCTAAAAGTAGACTCTGACCCCTCAACCCCAGCACTGATCAGTCTGCCCCATGACCCACTGAGATCTGATGTCAACTTAGACAAGTGGAATAAGAAAACCACTGGATTTGAAGACTTCCAGGCTGTAGCTCTGAAAAGGGGAACACATGGAAATGCACTGACTGAAATTAAGCCATTGCTGAGGATGGTCTGGAGAACCAAAGGCCATGTCTCTCCAATGGGAGAGCTTGGGATCAGGTGTATGGTGGGGATGGCTCTAGTGAAAAATTGGTGCTGGTAAACCAGGGATAGTCAGGGACCAGATCTGTGTCTCATCCAAACACAGTGTCAATGAGGGAATAACAGGATCCAAGGACTGAGGAATGGAACCAGCCTTTCAGCTCAATAAGAATCCGAAAGACCTATTTTGATTCCCTAGATCCATCCTTGGATGGGCCTCTGTCTTTTCCTTTTATTCTTGACCTCTCCTTCCTAGGCTTGTCTGCTGACTAGTCTGAAGCCTTCTTGGGAAGACAGGGAACCAGAGTGAGAAGTAGCTGTTCTCCCAGGCAGAGAAGCCCTTCAGAATAAGCTTTGAGTGGTGATCCAAAAGGGCCCTGCAGCCCGAAAGATGAACAAATTTCACATGGCTCATCCAAAAGAGCCGATGTCAAGCAACAGACACAGTTTTTGTGTGGGTCCTGCAAGGAGTTCTTCTTACAGTTTGCACATTTTTTTAATCTAGAGATCTTGTCAGCCATAACAGAAAACATAAAAAGGATAGAAAAATAAAACATCCTAATACAAGGCAGAAACACCAAATTTACAACAAATCTTCATCAAAATTATCTCTCGTTTCTCTCTCTCTCTCTCTCTATATATATATATATATATATATATATATATATATATATATAGTTATTCTTTTAGATCTACACACACACACACTCATATATATATATATATGTATATATATATATATATATATATATGTGTGTGTGTGTGTGTGTGTGTGTATAAATAAATAAATAAATAAATATATATATATATATATATATATATATATATATATATATATATATATATATATATATATATATATATATATATATATATATATATATGGGTTCATGTCATTTGATCGACAGTTCATTTGATCGACAGTTCATTTGATCGACAAGCATTTGCCCCCTTCCCCAATGTTGTGTGACCCTGGAGTTGATATATATAGTTAGGGGGGGTGTGGGGGGCACAGCCCCCCACCTAAAATGCTTGTCGATCAAATGAACTGTCGACCAAATGAACTGTCGATCAAATGACATGAACCCATATATATATATATATATATATATATATATATATATATATATATATATATATATATATATATATATATATATATGGGAGCACTTTACATGCTCGAATTACTGAAAGCTCAAATTGCATATGGTCGAGACCATATGCTCGAGCTTTCAGTAACTCGAATGTGTAGAGTGTTAAAAAATAACACTATACTTACCTTAAAACATTACTTACACACAGAGACAAGGACTCCTGTACACTCTGTGTGTAAGTAATGTTTTCATTTTTTTTGCGATGTTGAAAGGAAACTGGAAATCTCCTGTTTTGCACTTCCGCACACAGCGCAAAATGGTAGATTTCCCTTTTCCCCACTGTAGCGTGATCTTGGAGTTGGTAGATTTAAGTAGGCGGGGTGTGGGGGCACAGCCCCCCACATGGGGGGGTGGAGGGGGGGGAGCCCCCCCCTGCAAAAGCGATGTTTGACTTTTTTTCAAGTTTCATTTTAGGAGTTCGAGTTTCCGAAAATCGAACTTATGGTCTCGACCATATGAAGTTCAGGTTTTTGGGAATTTGAGCTTCTAAAGTGAATCTATATATATATATATATATATATATATATATATATATATATATATATATATATATATATATATATATATATATATATATATATATATATATATATATATAGTTCCCCTTTACAATCCTGAAATACTGAAATCTCGAATTTCAGTATCTCAGGACCGTAAAGGTGAAAACCAAAAATGTCGAAAGTGCATAAGCGCGAATTTGAATATCTCAAATCAGCGCTTATGCAGTGCGGCAACGGGACAGGAAGTGTTTGGCCGGGATGTTTTATGGAACTGAAGGTATGTGAGTGTATGTGAGTATTTTTGTAAGTTGTGCGTGTGGGTTAGGGTAGGGAGGTGAAATTATGAGTGTGAGTGTTGAATGTGTGTGTGTGTGTGTGTGTGTGTGTGTGTGTGTGTGTGTGTGTGTGTGCAAGGGAGTGTGGAATGTCTGCGTGTAAGTAATGCATTTCTTTACTGGTAGTGCGATCTCGGAGTTGGTATATATAAGTAGGGGGGTGGGGGGTGCAGGGGGGCTTACCCCCCTGCATAGATGTAGTGTAGGATTGTGTAGTTTGTGTGTTGTGGGTTGAATGGTGTGCATGTTGTGTGGTGTATGGTTTGTGTATGTTCAGGATTGTATTTTTCATGACTGTGTGTTTCGGGATTGTGGGCGGTTCGATTTTATAGTTTCGAGATACTGAAATTCGAGATTTCAGTATTTTAAGATTATAAAGGGGAACCATACATACATATATATATATATATATATATATATAGTTCCCCTTTACAATCCCAAAATACTGAAATTTCAAATTTCAGTATCTTGGGACCATAAATGTGAAAACCAAAAATGTCGAAAGTGCATAAACGCGAATTTGAATATCTCAAATCCGCGCTTATGCAGTGCAGCAACGGGATGGGAAGTGTTTAGTTGGGATGTTTTACGGAAGTTCATAGGTTTATACTAGGCTATCTGCCCTAGGGCATTTATAGGCCCAGCCAGAGTGTGTTTGGCTTTCGCCACCCATTTTAAATTAATTTTGCTATGCCCTTTTTCGAGGTTAGTATACTGTGCCTCTGTCTAACAGTGACACAGAAGTGATACCCGTGCTAAACCTACGATCTCCCATCCACTCATCAAGATTCCTCTTGAAGAGAGTCAGTGAGGGACTCTGCCTAACCTGGACTGGGATTTTATTCGAGAGTGAAGGGAGCCTTTGGGTTATGAATCTGTTCCTCCAGCATGTCCTATTTATTTCAGTGCTGAGGTTCAAGTTTCTCGAGCGCGTAGCTCGATGGGATTTGGATTTTCTGAGGTGCAGCATGTCCATTAATTCCGGGTTGGACATGGCTTTATACGTCAGGCACAGATCGCCTCTGAGCAGGCGGTATGCCACTGAGTAGAGCTTGAGTTTCTTTAACCGGGCAGCATATGGCATCTGTTTGAGCCCTTTGATCCTCTTGGTATGGTACTTTTGGGGTCTTTCCAGTTGCTGCAAGTGTCTGGTAAGGTACATCCCAAAAGGGGCATTGTACTCAATTATGGGCCTGATGAGGGATGAGTAAAGAGGCATGATGACCTCCCCTGATCTAGATGTGAATCCCTTCATGATTAGGTGGGCTATATAAAATGTTTTTCTAACCACTTTGGCCACGTGGTTGTCAAATGAGAGATCGCTATCAACTTGGGTCCCCAGGTCCCTAATTACTTCTTCTGTACTTAATGGATTACAACCTATGTGGTAATTTGTGGGCACTTTATGCCAAAGGGGATGACTATACACTTTTTGGTGTTTAGCCTGAGGCCATGGCTCTGGCACCAGTTGTCTGTTTCTATGAAGCCCTTTTGGAGGATGCTTGTGTCGGCTGGAGAGTCGATTATGGCGCCCAGTTTGCAGTCATCTGCGAACTTGGTCAGCCACAGTCCTTCCGTGTTAGCTTGTACCTCCGAGAAATATATACCGAACAAGAGAGGTCCCAGGACTGAGCCTTGTGGGACGCCACTTGTAACTGGTTTGGAGTCTGACATGGCTCCAGCAATTCTAACCATGTGGGTTCTGTCCTTGAGCCAGTTTGCAACCCATCTAGTGACACAGGGGTTTATATTTAAGCTGGTGAGCTTATCTATAATGCCCGTGTGGGGTATTGTATCGAAGGCTTTTGCGAGGTCCAGGTAGGCTGTGTGGACCACCTTCCCCTCGTCAATGGCCTTGGTGACTGTTTCAAAGAAATCGACCAGGTTTAAGAGGCAGGATCTGCCCTTAACAAAGCCAAACTGGGTAGGATCCAGTGTCTGTAGGTCCCCAATATATTTATTTATGAGGTCCATGATGATCCTTTCCATAGCTTTGCAGACCAAGCTAGTCAGGCTTATGGGGCGATAGTTTCCAGGATCCGTTGAGGCACCACCTTTGTGGAGAGGGACCACTGTTGCTGTACGCCACTCTTTGGGTACATATCCTGTAGTAAGGCTGAGATTGAACAGTAGTTTTATGTTTGGGTTTAGCTCTTCTTGGAGTTCATGTAGGACGCAGCCCAGGACACTGTCTGGTCCCATTGATGCTGTGTTTTTTGCTTTGGAGAGGGCGGCTCTTACCTGAGCATATGAGATGTCAGGGGGGCAGCACTCTGCTGGGATAGATATTTACCCTTTTGGTGGGGGGGGGAGTTTGCGCTGAACCTGTTAGCTAGGATGTTGGCAATGTATGTGGGTTTGGTGTATTTTTTGTCATTTTGGACTAATTCTGAGCATATATGGGAATTCCCACCCAGGTTCCTAACATAACTAAAGAAAGCATTGTGATTATCCTTAGTGTCCTGTGCAATTTTTCTCTCGAAGCTGGCCTTAGACGATTTTATGAGTGCACGTAGTTTTTTGCTAATACTGATCAGAGATGCCTTCCCTTTTTGGGATTTTGCTCTATCATGTAGTAGCTTCCTCCTTCTATTGTATAGTTTGTTTATGGCTGGGGACCACCAGACAGGATGTCTGCCTTTGGAGGATTGGGTCTTGGTTTTATCTGGGATTGCATGATCCATGCATTCCTGAAGGTGTTCATAGAATGCGTTTATAAAGGATTCTGCGGTCTGGGCTGTATTTTCCACAGGCCCGGGGGCTTTGAAGGATTCCACCTCAGTTTTGAGGAGTGTGAAATTTTCTTTAGAGAAGTTTTTCACTGTGGTTTTCTGGGCAGGGGGTGGGGTCGGGATGTGAATATCCAGTGAGATTAGTTTATGGTCTGATCTTACCAGTGAGGGATACACTTCTGGTCTGGAGCACAGAGTCCCCATGTTGGTGATGATCAGGTCCAGTATGTTTTCCCCTCTTGTGGGAGTGTTAACAAGTTGTTCCATAGCATCTGAGTTTATAAATTCTAGGGCTTTGGGCTATGGTGTTGGAGCTAGAGTAATGCTCCCAGTCTATGTTCGGGTAGTTGAAGTCGCCCAATATAATGGTGTTTGGAGAGACCTTCATATTTTCCAGTGTTCTCAGGAAGGCCAAGTGGGGTTCCTGGGTTTGGGAGGGTGGTCTGCAGCAGGCTATAAACTGGAAGGCAGTTTTACCCACTGTTAGTTGCACATGGATAGTCTCTGATGCTTCGTGCTGTGCCACCAACCTGGAGGTGTGGGTATCTTTGACGAATATTGATACTCCCCTTCCTTTTGTGGTTCGGTCCAAGTTTTGGGGCCGAAAAGCATGGTATGAGGTATAACCTGGTAGTGCTGGGGTGCTCTCGGGAGCCTTGAACCAGGTTTCTGTTACTGCACAGATATCGATGTTCTCCATGCTAAGGAGAGTTTTGAGTGCATGTATCTTGAGGTTTAGACTTCTGGCGTTGAGTAGCATTACTCTTAGTTTCTTATCCCTTGTGATACCTATGGAGGTGGGTTTGTCTTTTGAGCCTTGCCTAAAAAAGGCACTATGGGGGTAGCAAGAGCCTTTGCCAATATCCGAAAGCCCAGGGGTGACAGGTGCAAGCCGTTCCTAGCGAAGCATTGTGGATTGTCGAGCATGATATCCCAGGCTGACAGGCATTGGATCCCCTTTGAATGACACCATTACTTAAGCCAATTGTTGAAATTGATCATCTTGTCTTCATATTGTGGCATCATTCTTGGTGAGGGTAAGATGCTACTCAAGGTCAGGGTCATACCGGCCTGGGCTACATGCTCAGAGAGCTCCTCTATGTCTCTTTTCATGTAGTCCAGGGAGGTACATCTCAGGTCATTCACACCAGCATGGACAATGACTGAGTGATATTTTTACTTGCCTTGGAGTGACCTGAGTGCTTGTGTTATGTGGCGGATCCTAGCACCCGACAGGCAGCTCACCGTGACCTTCTCCTTATTCAGCCTGGTGAGTGGGACGTCAGTGTGCCTGACGATAGAGTCACCTACTACAAGTGTATCAGGTGTGTTGTTTAGCCTTAAGGGCTGTGACTGTTCGACACACTGGCTTTGTGAGCTATGTGTTGCACGTGTTTTGTTTTGGGGTAGCGGTTGCTTGGGTGTCTGCTTTGGAGGTCTCTGCTGCTTAGGCAGATTTTTATTTAGAGCCTCCGAGTATGTTTTTGTGTGTTGATGTGTTTGGTTTGCTGTCGTGGTAGGTCTATGTGAGACTGGAATTGTAGTGAGTGTGGTTTCCTTCTCCTCCTGACTGGTTACGCCAGTACTGAGTTGAGAGAGCTTAGCCTCCAGTTTGGCTATACAGTTGCATCTCTGACATGTGTTGGAATTTGTTGGGAGGAAGAGAGGGTTGTCTGTGTACATGAGGCAGTTGTAGCATTGCCTCAAGATTCCCAGATTCACCAGCTGGACTGGAGAGGAGATTGACAACTGACCTTTGGACATGCTAGAATAGTATTGGGAATTCCTTTATAATTGAAAAAAAGGGCCAATGGGGAACAAGGTACTCAAGGGGAGTTTGTGAGAGTGTAGTGCTTTTAATTTTTTAGTGCTGACTTATATAATTGCTTTAGTGAGCAAGTGCCAGGTAACTTAAATGCAATGTGTTACAGGTAACTTAAATGCAAAAACGACAAACAGTAACTTTCTTTCAAGTGAAACAAGGAAATAAGTACAGTAAGCAATGCAGATATCACTAGGGATCCACAGAAGCGCTGAAAAGCCGCGTTTTAGGTGGAACTAGCGTTTCAGGGAAATAACAAGCAAACAAACAACAAGCATACAAACAAAGCTAGATTCAGCAGGCCTGGATCTAGTCTATGCTACAGCAAGCAAGATGTACCAATTTCAGTAAGAAACAGTTCAAATATGCAGGCACTATAAGCCTTTAACCAAAAATTCCCAGCTCAGAAGGGCAGAGTCTAGCTTCTCCTCCCACAAGAGTGCAGACCACGAACCCTCTTAATGTAAAATAACTGGTCTGAAGCCCAAGTGCTTAAACTAAAAGGCTTAGAATGAGTTACACCAAGCAGTAATAAATACTTTTAAGATGACGCAAAATCAAAATAAAGTAGGAAGAAACACAAATACAGTAAAAGCAGATACATTTTTTTTTTTTAAGTGGAAAGAGAGAAAGGAAAGAAAGAAAGGAGTAGCAGAAACTAAGCTGATTGGCTTTCTCAAATGTTCTCCCTCTACTGGGTAGAATGAGGTAATGACACTAGACTGGGAGGAGGGTCCCAGATCAAATTTACACTAGGGGCGGGCAACTGCAAAGCCACCAATTATAAAAACACTATACCAACAGGGAGGGGGGTGGGAAACAAACTGCAGAAATGTTTCTCACAGCTGAAAAGCAGCAGTGAGCCTTTAAATGAAAGTTTTAAACAGCTAAAGGAGCCTCTAGAAAAAAGAGTTTAACTGCAACAAGTTATCAGAAACAAACAACCCAACAGATGCTTACTAGAAGTGGACAATTTCCAGTTAATACCTCACACACAGTGAAACTACATAGAAAAATACACAGTACACAAAGTGCTATAAATAACAAAGAAATAAAGAACAAAATAAACAAAAAAACAGGATACTTAATGTTATATATTAAAGCTCAGCTCAGTGTGAAATGGCAGAACACTCACAACTGAACTTCTTAGGTAACAGAAGTGAAGGTAAGTGAGTGTATGTGAGTGTTTTTGTAAGTTGTGCGTGTGGGTTAGGGTAGGGAGGTGAAAGTATAAGTGTGAGTGTTGGATGTGTGATGTGTGATGTGTGTGTGTGTGTGTGTGTGTGTGTGTGTGTGTGTGTGTGCGCGCGCGCGAGGGAGTGTGGAATGTCTGCGTGTGAGTAATGCATTTCTTTACTGTTAGTGCGATCTCAAAGTTGGTATATATATATATATATAAGTAGGGGGAGTGTGAGGGGTGCAGGGGGGGCCTGCCTCCCTGCACAGATGTAGTGTAGGATTGTGTAGTTTGTGTGTTGAATGGTGTGTGTGTTGTGTGGTGTGGTGTATGGTTTGTGTATGTTCAGGATTGTATTTTTCGTGATTGTGTCTTTCGGGATTGTGGGCCATTTGACGTTACAGTTTTGAGATACTGAAATTCGAGATTGCAGTATTTCAAGATTATAAAGGGGAACCATTTATATATATATATATATATATATATATATATATATATATATATATATATATAGATATATAGTTATATTTTTAGATCTACATTATGGGGAGATGGAAAGGCAGGAAGACATCTGTTAGAAGGAAGATAAAGTACAGGAATTTAGTCATAGTCTGACACAACTACCAAAGATAAGGGAACAAAGAAAATAAAAACCTGCAAAGGGCAAAACATTTGTACTTCTACGAACCTATCAATGCCAGACATACACAACTCAAACGTCAAGCTTTGGTGAGTATGACTGTCTCTGAGTGAAGTAAAGGAGAACAGAGGGACGGTTAGGATGTTACTTCATTACGGTAAGGGGGAGGATTCTTAGCCTTGGAGTCAAGAGTCTAAATTCTCAGCCTCAGATCCAGTTGGATCCCATTATATACAAAGTTGAGGTAGATGGAAAAGACAGCACTAGATCGAACTTTAATCTTCAGAATCATTAAACAGGTTAATGACCTGGAACTCTTCCATGTCCAACTTATCATTAGC
>NC_056732.1:1900939382-1901009382 GCF_019279795.1 Protopterus annectens | reverse complement strand
AAAAATAAAAAAATAAATGTTGTAAGTTGCTTATTTGAAGAGGAATAAGCCTGAGTTATACAATCTCTAATCCATTTGGAGATAGTAGCTTTTGTGATGGTTTTACCCAATTTATTGTCTGAGAAGGACACAAACAACTGGTCTGATTTACGAATTTGCTGAGTCCTGTCTAGATAGAAGCGCAATTGCCTGTGAACATCCAATTTATGGAGAGTGTATTCTGCTTCATTGGAGAATTTTGGAAAGAAAACTGGAAGTTCTAGAGATTGTTGGAGACAGAGATTAGAACAAACCTTTGGGACAAAAGATGGGTTAGGCCTAAGTGATACTCTATCCTTGTGAAAAATCAAGCACGGTGGTTTGATAGATAGGGCTTGAAGCTCTGAAACTCTTCTTGCAGAGGTAATTGCAACTAAGAAGGCAGTTTTCCAAGACAGATATTTTAACTCGCATGTAGCAGCCGGTTCGAAAGGAGAAGATGTTAATGCACGAAGCACCAAATCAAGATCCCACGGAGGCGCAGGATGAAAAACTGGGGGTCTTAACAGCCCCGCACCTTTAATGAAAGTTTTGCATAATCTGCTGCTCATCAACGGTGGATCCATGGATTCGTGAAATTTAGAGATAGCTGCCAGTTGGACTTTAATAGTAGATACTGAAGATCCTTGATTAAACAAGGAAGTTAAAAATTTCAAAACCTCTGGAATCGGGCAGTGATAGGGTCTAAGCCCCTGAGTTGAGCCCAGATAGCAAACCTCTTCCACTTACTGAGGTACAATTTCTTAGTGGTGGGTTTGTGGGCCGAAGATAAAATGTGAATAACTTCCGGGTCTAAGGTGTGATTTCTGACTAAGGTTGGAAGTGGAGGAGCCAAGCTGTCAACTTCAAAGTGTGAAGGGACTGGTGTTGTCGCCCCGACTGATGAATTAGCAGATCCGGAGTTAGATCTAAAACCCACGGATCGTCCACCGCATGTTTCTTCAGGTAGGGAAACCATACCTGACGAGGCCAGTGCGGAGCAATTAGTATCATTGTGGACCCCAATTGAGAAGCTTTCTGTATGACTTTGGGGATAAGTGGAATCGGAGGAAAGGCATAAAGTAGCCCTGTTGGCCAAGGTTGTGCTAGAGCATCCATAGTTGCTTCCCCCTGATGTGGAGTCAAGGTGAAGAACCTTTTGCACTTTGTATTTAGTGGTGTTGCAAATAGGTCGCAGCACGGCGTCCCCCATCTTCTGAAAACCTGAGCTGCTACTGTTTCGTTCAGGGACCACTCGTGAGGAGAGAGAATTGTCCTGCTTAATCTGTCTGCCAATATATTTGATTTCCCCGGAATGTGGGTCGCTACCAAGAAACGGCTGGTAGTTACAGCCCATTCCCACACCCTCATGGCCTCTCTGCAAAGGGGGTAAGATCTGGTCCCTCCTTGTTTGTTTAGATACCAGACCACCGACATGTTGTCTGTGTGGATGGCGATGATGCCCTGAGGGAGAAACTTGTGTAAGGCCTGTAGGGACAGAAGTACAGCCCTCATCTCCAATACAATGATGTGGAGAAAAGTTTCGTCTGGAAGCCAGGAACCCTGAACTAACCTGCCCAGACAATGCCCCCCACCCTGTCTGGGAGGCATCTGTCGTCAGGGTGACCACTGGAGGGAATAACAAAAGGACTTCCTGATTTAGATTGGATGTCTGAAGCCACCAGCGAAGGTCCCGCTTGCACGCTTCTGTAATCATAATGGGGTGATTGAGGGAAGATCCTGAAAGGACCATTGAGTCGATAATAGCCACTGAAGGATCCTCATGTGCAATCTTGCCAGAGGAACTAGAAGAACCGTGGCAGACATCGAACCTAAAAGTTGCAGGACCATCCTGGCTGGGGCCTTGGATCTTGAAAGCAGGGCTTGAACTTGGCCTTGTAAAGTTTGGATCCTTTCGTAGGAAGAAAACGCGCATCAATTTTGAGTCTATCTCTGCTCCTATGAACCTTATGCGCTGAGAGGGCAGCAAGACAGACTTTGACCAATTGAATGTAATTCCCAGGGTAGCACCCAGGGAAAAGGTGGCTTTGAGGTTGTCCATTAGTAGATGACTGGTGGTGGCAGTCAGGAGCCAGTCGTCCAGATAGGGAAACACTTGGAATCCAAGACTCCTCAGGTGAGCAGTTACTACTGCCAAACATTTGGTGAACACCCTGGAGGCTGTGGTGAGACCAAAGGGCAGAGCACAAAATTGGAAATGACTGTCTCCCAGGCTGAAGCGCAGATACTTCCTGGACGCCCGATGTATCGGTATGTGATAATAGGCGTCCTTGAGATCTATGCAGCACATCCAAACATCCTTCTCCAATAATGGGAGAATGGATTGTAACGTGACCATTCGGAATTTGGATTTCGTGATGGATTGGTTTAGTCTGCTGAGATCCAATATTGGTCTCAGGTCCCCTGTCTTTTTTGGCACTAAAAAGAACCTTGAGTAATTTCCGGATCCGATCTGGTCTGTGGGGACCGGTTGGATGACTCCTTTTCTTAGCAGCTTTAACGCTTCTGTGGCTGCAATTTCCCTTTGACTGGGTGGTGGGTCCGGGATTTTTTTGGACGGTGGGGGTGAGTGTGTGAAGGGAATGGTGTAACCTCCGGCAATAATCCGAAGCACCCATCTGTCCTGAGTGATTGACTCCCAGGCTTTTAGGTGCTTGGCGAAATGGCACCCGACTGGCTCGAGCAGCACAGCCGGGCAATCCCTCATGAAGTGTGGGAGGCTGAAGAGCCACGAAAGGACTCGCGGTCTCCAGAATTGCGGGGCCCTCTGCCGCCTCTGGGACGGCGTCTCCCAGAAAAATTTCCCCGTCCTCTGCCTCTGGAAGGGGAATCTTCCTGCTGTTGATGGAAAAACTTACGGATTTGCGGAACCACATCTTCCCTCCTCCTTTAGCCTTGGGATAAGGCCGAAAGGAGTGGAATAACGGCACCTACGGCAGATAAAGTTTTTCCTTCTTGCTCACAGCGGTAAGAGTGTCTTTAACCTTAGGTCCAAACAAAGAGGACCCATCAAAGGGAGCGTCGGCGAAGGAAGACTTGAAGGCCTCCGCAAATTGACACAAACGGAGCCAGGCTTGTCTCCGTAGAGCCACGCCTGTGCCTGCCGCTCTACCGCCTTCGCCACATATGAAATGAGCCTCATGGACGAGTTAGAAATTGAAGCAAGGATAGCCAACTGAGAGCTAACCGACTGGGCTAGCTGCTCAGGTAGGTTACCTGAGAGGGAATCTGACAGCTCTTTGACCAGATCCCTCTGAAGCCTAGTAAAATGTGCCAAATAATTCAGGGACCTTAAAGTAAAGGCCGCTGAAGTCAGGGTACGCTTCCCGTACCGGTCCATGCTCCTAGACTCATTAGGAGGATGGACGGAGGTTGAAGCCTCTGCCACGTCCTGTTGTGTAGCAGATGCCACCACCATGGCATCTACAGCCACGCCTTTGGTCAGGAACTCCTTCTCGGGTGGGGCAGACAAAAATTTGTTAGGACGAGAAGGGACTGGTTCCACGGTATCTGGATATTCCCACGCCCTCCGACAAACTAAATCCAGGAGCTCGTCCGGCGGAGACACCCAGGAGGCGGAGGGCTGAGCCCCAAAGGCCTTGAGAAGCACTGACTCATCAGCAGAGGGGGGTTTGGATATCCAGCCGCCTCGTTGTTTGAGGATCTCTAAGATGTCTGCAAATGAGACATCATCCGAGGACGACTTCAGGGACCCCTCCGCATCATCAAGATCAGTGTTCAATGTAATAGACTCGGGGGAGTCCACGTGCTTCCTCTTGCACGATCTCTTCCTTGGGGGCTCCTCTGAAGACAACTCCGAAGAACCCTCAGGAGGAGGGGAACCCCCAATGGGGGTAACCTCAGGCCCAGGGGCTCCGCTGCCTAAGGACAGGGGAACTGCCAAAGACCCAGTCTCCACGCCCAGGAAGGTGCCGGTAAAGCCGGAGAGATGGCAAGAAGACTTGGCCAAGGCACTCCTCATAGCTCTGGCCGGACCCCAGAATCCAGAGAGTGTCCGGTCCCGGAGCCATGACAGCAGACGGAAGTCCCACAGCGAAGCACCGAGAGGGAGGCTGGAACCGACAGCATAGGTCCCAAACATCACCCCAGGTCCAGCCGAAGAAGTCCGTGTACCAAACTCGGACCCGAAGGCCGGGGTTGGAGTAAGGGTCGAGCCGACCCTAAGACCTCTACCGGCTCCAACAGCACCTGCTCCGGCGGAGCGAAGCGGTCGGAGGAGGAATGGCAATGACATGGGCATGGGCTGTCGGCTCCGAAGCCAACTGGGTCGGAGCGAAACAAATTTTGAAAGACTGGGGACTGGTACAGTCTTTGGTGCACCCTGTCTATGTCCGAATCTGACATCCTCGTTGTCCTAGAGGATACTGAATGGGTTCGAGATGGCCTCACCAATGGCCCCAAGGGGCTAGGGGACCGGCTCCGAGGCGACTCGATGACTATCGGCGCCGAAGGAATACCAAACTAGTTTCCATCGGTGCCGAGGAGGACTTCGCGCCGAGGAGGAAGTGTCTGAGCAGACAACCTTCATCGGCTCCAAACCAGTGGAGCCGATGAAGATGACCCGCCTCTCGATGCCCCAGCCATCGGCTCGAAGCCAGAGGAGTCGAGACTGGTGGCATCGAGGCAGACCGTTTCGACCTCGGCCCAAGTCCTTGGAGCCGAAGGAGAGGCCTGCCTATGTCTTTTGGCGGTCGGATCCGACGGACTGGTCGGAGCAGACGCCCTTTTCTTTTTAGCAGGAGAAGGAGAGGATGCTAAAGCTTCTTCAAAGGAGGGTTTTATAATGCCTTTCAATATGAGCTTATTTTTCCTCTCTTGGAGGACCCTTGAGGAAAAAGCATGACATACGCTGCAGGACTCCTGCAAATGTTTTGCACCCAAACAATAAACACAGAGAGAGTGGTCATCTGTGATAGACATTTTAAAGTTACACTTGGTGCACTTTTTAAAGCCCGAAGGCCTAGGTACCCGAGACATTCTGAGTTAGTCAAAACACAGTACAAATACTGTAATTAGAAAGAATTTTTTTGCTTTGTCCTTCTTTTAAAAGAAAGAGAAATATCAGTAATATAAAGGATCCGAGATCCTTAAACAGAACAGAATTCACCTACAACCAAAAAGACCGGGAAAGGCCTTTCCACACAAGAGGTACTCTTAGTCAACACTCACAACACAAGAATTTACCAAGTGAATTTCATAAAAAACGCACTCTAAACACAAGAATAGCTGTTAAAACAGCTTTTTGTTGAAGAATAAAGAAATTCCTGACAGAAAAACTAGTGAAAATAATCACTACTTAGCTCAGCCAGCTCGAGACCACGTCTTCACTTGTTAGCGGCAAACGAGATCTGGGGGACTGGTAGTGGTGCATCCTGGGATATAGTAAGCTCAGCCAATAAGAGACTTCGCTCTTTGGCATAAGCGTGCAGAGTCGGAGCCGAGGGATCGGCTCCGAACCCATCAGTCAGAATGTAGGCGAGATAGGATCACATAACATCAACTGGTCAGATTGCCTATGACCAGATGTCCTGTGGATGTAGAAGCGAAGTTGTCTATGCACATCCAGTGAGTGTAATTTGTATTCCCCTTTGTTTTGGTAATTAGGAAAAACGACTGGTAGGTTAATGGACTGATTAATATTCGACTCAGATGCGATCTTAGGAAGAAAGGAGGGATTAGTCCTGAGGTAAACTCTATCCTTCTGAAAAGTCAAGTATGGGGGGTTTACACAGAGGGCTTGTAGTTCAGAGACCCTTCGAGCCGAAGTGATAGCGACAAGAAAGGCCATTTTCCATGACAAGAATTTAAGATCTACTGAAGCTGCAGGCTCAAACAGGGGAGCTGTCAAGGCCTGAAGCACTAGCGTTAAATCCCAAGGAGGGACTACATACTTCACTGGAGGTCTGAGCAGAAAGGTGCCCTTCAAAAAGGTCTTGCACAATTTCGTGGTGATCAAAGGGCCCAGTTCATTCCCCACGTGATAATGAGAGATAGCTGCTAGTTGAACCTTGACTGTGGAGGAGCTAGCCCCCTGATGAAACAGCCCTGACAGAAAGTCTAATACAGTGGGCAAAGGAGCTGTGAAAGGATCCAAATTTCGACGTTCCGCCCAAATGGAGAAACGTTTCCATTTGCTACTATAGATCTTTCTAGTAGAAGGCTTGTGCGCTGCTACTAGGATAGCTTTAACAGGGGAAGAGATACCGGGAGTCCTAGCTATGAGTGGAACTGGAGCAGCCAAGCTGTGAGCTTGAGATTGTCCAGGTTCGGGACTGGGAGATCTAGGGGGTGGGATATTAGATCCGGAAGGGGATCCAGAATCCAAGAAGGATTCACCAGATGAGACCAAAGGTAAGGGAACCAGGCTTGATGAGGCCAGAATGGGGCAATGAGGATTATCCTGTTCCCTAACTGACTGGCTTTCTGCAGAAACTTTAGCATCAGGGGAAGAGGAGGGTAAGCATAAAGTAGACTGGGAGGCCAAGCATGCACCAGAGCGTCTCTCGGAGATTCCCCGGGGGGGGGGGATGAGAGCGAAGTAGTCGTTGCATTTTGTGTTCGAGGGAGAGGCAAAGAGATCGCAACAGGGTTGACCCCATTCGGCAAAAATCCGATTCGCTACCTCGGGGTTCAGAGACCACTCGTATGGTAAAAGGATGGTGAGACTTAAGTCTGTCCACTAGGATGTTGGACCGTCCCGGAATGTGCGTTGCTATGAGAAAACGGTTGGTGGAGATCGCCCATTCCCACACCCTCATGGCCTCTCGACAGAGTGGGTAAGACCTGGTTCCTCCTTGTTTGTTGTACCAGACAACAGACATGTTGTCCGTCTGAATCGCAATTGTTCCTACAGGAAGAAGGTTCTGAAGTGCTTGCAACGCCAACAGCACCGCCCTCATCTCTAGGACACTGATATGCAGTGAGGTCTCTGTGAGGTCCCACGTGCCTTGGACTGTCCTGCCCGAACAATGCTCCCCCCACCCGAGGCGGGAGGCGTCCGTAGTCACTGTGGCTAGGGGAGGGGCCATAGAAAAGGGGCGTCCTTTCTCGAGGTCCAGAGATTGGAGCCACCATAAGAGGGCCCTCTTGCAAGCCCTGCTGAGGGGAATAGGATGGTTGAGAGGATATTGAAGAAAGGACCACTGGACTTGGAGGGTTCATTGTAAGACCCTCATGTTCAAACACGCTATTGGCAATAGATTGATTGCCGCCATAGAGCCTAGAGCCCTCAAGACCAATTCCGCTGGAGGAGCTGGGGATTGAAGAATGGCCCGCACATGTAGCCTCAGGATTCGTAGCTGGTCCGTGGTCAAAAAGGCTAGAAGCTTGTTTGTGTTTAATCTGGCCCCTATGAAGTCTATGATCTGAGTGGGGGTAAGAGATGATTTCTCTATGTTGATAGTGATCCCCAGCCAGGGAGCAAGACGAAGAAAGTAGTTTCTGGCTGCGCAGAGTAGATGCCTTGTCGGGGAAGTCAGGAGCCAGACATCCAGGTATGGAAAAACCTGAATTCCCTGGAGCCTCAGGTGGGCCGCTATCACTGCTAACACTTTGGTGAACACCCTGGGGATGTGATGAGACCAAAGGGGAGGACCCTGAACTGGTAATGACTGGCTCCTAGCTGGAAGTGGAGGAACCTTCTGGATCACCTGTCCATCAGAATGTGGTAGTACACATCCTCGAGATCTATAGAGCACATCCAGTCATTCTCCTGCAGAAGGGGGAGAATGGATTGAAAGGTGACCATGCGGAATTTCTCTTTGGTTACTGACAGGTTCAGGGGAGAGTGGTCGAGGATTGGTCTTAAGTCCCACGTCTTTTTGGCACCAAGAAGAACCTGGAGTAAAAACCCAACCCGCACTGGTCTGGGGGGACGTGTTGGATGGCTCTTTTTTTCCAGCAACTGTTCAATTTCCATTGCTGCGGCCTCCCTCTGATCGGGTGGGACATTGGGGAGGTATCTGGGGCTGCGAGGGTAAAGAGAGAAGGGGATCTGGTATACTCTGGATATGATGCGAAGCACCCAGCGGTCTGTCGTGATGGACTCCCAAGCTGCTAGGTGCTTCGAGAAATGCCCCTCGACTACCTCCAGAGGGGAGCAGTCGGGCAACCCCTCAGGGGTGTTGCGTGGGTTGGTCCGAGAAAGGTTCTCTGGATCCAGAGTTCCTCGGGCCCCCTCTGCCTCTAGGGCGGCGAACACCCTAAACTCCTCTGCCACGGAAGGGCTGGGAATCCGGAGCGGGACGGGACTGTTGCGACTTCCGGAACCACATCTTCTTCTGTCCCTTTTGGTTCTTGGAGAAGGACCTCTGGGGAGCAGAGAAGTGGACTCCAATGGCAGACAACGTCTTCCCGTCCTTCTCGCTCTGGACCAAAGTATTGCGAACGGTCTTGCCAAAAAGGGCAGAACCATTGAAAGGGGCATTAGCGAAAGACGCCTTGAAGGGTTCCGTAAAATCACAGTGACGGAGCCAGGCCTGACGCCTCATGACGAGGCCCGCTCCGCTTGCTCTAGCAGCTCCTTCCGTGGCATGGGACAGTAGCCGCATAGAGGTATTTGATATGGGCTGAAGAGTGGCCATCCGGGTGGAGTACAACTGTTTGCCCTCCGCCAACATGGACTCGAGGAGCGACGCAGCGTACTCTTTGATAAGGTCCCGCTGCAGTCGAATAACATGTGCCATATAGTTCAGCGACCTCACAGCGAAGGTAGCTGAACTAAAAACCCGCTTCCCTAAACAGTCCATCGACTGAGACTCCTTGCCCGGGGGGTGAATCGAGGGACTCTCCTGAGCTAGTTCCCTCTTGGTGGCTGCCGCCACCAACATGGCATCTACAGCGGGACCCTTACTCCAATGGGACTTATCAGACGGGGGGCTAAGAATTTTATCCGGGTGCTTCGGGACTGGCTCCAGTGTGTCCGGCTCCTTCCACACCCTGGTAGTAATCAAATCTACCAGGGGGTTGGCCGGAAGGGACATCCAAGAAGTAGACGGGCCTGCTTCAAATGCCTCCAGGAATACGGATTCGTCTGAGGTAGGCTTTGGGGCAGACCACCCCCCCTTATTCTGAGCATCTCCATGATGTCACCAAAAGGGACATCTTCGGGGGGTGATCTTGGGGAGCCTTCCCCTTCCTCCAAATCTGTGTCTTCAGTCAAGGACTCAGGGGAGTCCAGGTGCCTCCTCTTGCACTTTCGCTTGTGAGGAACCTCCTCGGGGGGGGGGGGGGCTGTCTGAGGAGGTCTCACCAGCAACGTCTTGTTCCAAGGGAACGACCTGGGACATCAAAGCAGGCTGTCCCTGGGACCGCGTGATGGAAGTCGGGCTCAACAGAGAAGGAGTGTAGGGTGGAGCCGTGGCAAGGGCCGGGGGCCTGGAATCTCTCGACAGAGCCCTCTCCACCACGTCGAATGCCGAGGGAGAGCTGCTCTCTCTAGGATCCGAAAGCAGACCCTCACTCGGATCCGATGGACGGATTGGGGCCGGCGCCAAAGCGATCAGATCCAAGGGACCAGCATGCTCTGACCTGGACGGAGCCAAAGGCATACTGATACCCCCGGATCCGAAGCTCAGCCCTCGGCTCCAAGAGCTCGGATCCGAAGAGAATGGACCCGACAGACTTGAGGGAAGCATCGGAAGTACCCGAGACTATCGGCGCCAACACACCCCCAGCTCCAAAGACTCAGAGCCCGGGAAGCAGGTCGGAGAAGGAGGTATCGGGGCAAAGAAGGGGGTCGAGCTCCCCCCCCCCGTACGGGGGGAGACAGGAGCACTCCCATCTGCAGTTGGGCCTGGAGGAATCTTCTCATCATCTGGTCCAAATCTGCATCCGTGAGACTTCGGGTCGATCTCGATGAGGCCACCGAGGCGGGACGGGAGTGCTGCCTCGATGAACTCGAAGGAGATCGGGTCTCCTCCTCCTCAGGACCCGGTGAAAAGCAGGGGGACCAGATCCGAGAAGGAGACCCAGAAGTCCTGGAGGGAGAAGACCGCTTAGCCGGGGGGCCCGAAGCAGAGGCCTCGGCCTGCCGCTTGTGGTGTTTCTCCCTCCTTCTCTCTTTCCTAGCCTCCCTCTCCTCCGGGCCTAAGGCGGGAGGTTGAGTCCCGGCCAGGGGGAGGGAAGCAGGAGTGGCAGCCGCTGCAGCCACAGCAGGAGCCACAGAAGGACCGGAGGTAGACGCCGAATCTGTGGGCAGAAGACCCGCCAGATTCAGCTTAGACCTCCGGTCCTTAAGTGCCCTGGGGTTGAACGCCGCACAAATGGAACAACCAGAAGACAGGTGCTCAACCCCAAGGCACAGCACACACAGAGTGTGGCCATCCGCCGGGAACAGCTTATGACCACACACACTGAACTTAGAAAAATAGGCTTTGGGGCCTCAGACATTTTAGCTAAAGGAGAAACACACGTTAAGCCCCAAACACGCACACACAAAACCCTAACGGAACCACGAGGGAAGGGGGAGGCAATTACAAAAAAATATAGGTTTAAGCTAGGGAGGATATTAACCAAAAAGGGACCTGAAAACACACACAATCAAATAGTGTAAAGGAAAAAAAAGAAAAAGTCATATTTTTCTCACAAAATCTCTAACAGCCTTGAACTCAAGATCAAGCTGCTGTTGGTTAAACCGCGGCAAACTAGATCGGACGTCAGTCAGGGTTGGCAGGGGATTATGGGTAGGGGAAGGAGCTTGGAGCTCGGATCTAAGCTGTTGAAAACTGCCGCCTCGGATCCAAAGTCGGATCCGATTCCCATATATATATACATATATATATTACATACACACACACACACATACACACACAAACACACACGGATTCACTTTAGATGCTCAAAATACTGAAATGTCAAAATTCAGTATTTCTTTTATGTAGTAGAGAGCTTGTGCTTGTGTGTGGGGAGGATAGTGTGCATTTGTGCAGTAGTAGCATGAAATTTAAAATCTCCGGTGTGCAAGATTATGAATTTCACACTTCTGAGTTTTCTATGTTTTAAAGATTCGACTTTATAGATTTGAAATGCTGAATTTTGACATTTTAGTATTTCGAGGATATATATATATATATATATATAATATATATATATATAATATATATATATATATATATATATATATATATATATATATATATATAAGGATCATAGAAAGTTATTAGGCTATTGGCCCTGAGGCCCTTATAAGCCAAGCCAAGAGTTTAGCCCGTGTTTAGACAATTCAGCACCCGATGCCCCTGTCCAGCAGAGACATGGGTGGAATCTCAGGGATGTATTTTCTGTTTCCCATCCAGTTATCCAGGTTGTGCTTATAAAGGGGTACACTGCTTGATGTGGGGAGGGAGTGCATTCCACAGAAGGGAGAGTCTCTGGGAGACAAATCTGTCCCATCAACAAGTCCTACTGATGTCACAGACCAGGTTGAGGCTGCGCATGTGGGTTACTTGAGTGGAGCTTGACTTGCGAATATGCAGCAGTCCCATCAAGGCAGAGTCCAAGATCACCTTGTATGCCAGACAGAGGTCACCTCTGAGGAGTCTGTATGAAACGCAGTAGAGGGATAGGGCTTTTAGTTTATCTGTGTATGGTAGATTTTTGAGGCCCTGGATTCTCCTGGTGAGGAACCTCTGTGGTCTCTCCAGCTGTCGCATGTGCTTTGTGAGGTATATGCTGAACTGGGCGTTATACTCAATAATGCGCCTTATAAGGGAAGAATGCAGGGATGATATGACCTTCTTGTTCCTGGATGAGATACCCTAATTATGAGGGGGGCCATATAGAAAGCTTTCCATACAACGAAAGCAACATGGTGGTCAAAAGTCAGGTTATCAACCTGGGTGCCCAAATCCCTCACGACTGATTGCATGCTTAGGATGTTATTAATGTGATAATTTGTGGGGCTGTCATTCTTCCCAAAGGGGATGATGATGCATTTTTTGGTATTCAGTTTGAGGCCAGGTTTCTGGCACCAGTCATTTGCTTCGGTGAGAGCCTCTTGAAGGATGCCCACATCACTAGGGGAATTGATGACAGTGCCTAGCTTGCAGTCATCTGCAAACTTGGTCAGCCATAGCCCACAGGTTTTGGTCTGCACCTCAGAAAAGTTTATCCCAAATAACAGAGGCCCCAAAACTGAACCCTGGAGTATGCTGCTTGTTATGGGTCTATTGTATGAGATGGCTTCCCCTATTTTGACTAAGTGGGTTCTACCAGTGAGCCAGTTAGTTACCCATCTGGTAACATACAGATTGATGCCTAGTTGAGAGAAAGTTTATCTATTATGCTCGAGTGGAGAATAGTGTTGAAGGCTTTGGCCAGGTCAAGGTAGGAGGTGTGCACTGTCTTCCCCTCGTCCATGGCTTTGGTGACTGTCTCAAAGAAGTCAACCAGATGTAATAGACATGACCTCCCCTTGATGAAGCCAAACTGCATGGGATTGAGTGTCTGGACGTTGCCAATGTCCTTGTTAATGAGATCCATGATAATCTGTTCCATGGCCTTGCAGATCAGGCTAGTTAGGCTGATGGGTCTATAATTTCCTGGACTGGTGGACGCTCCACCTTTGTGCAAAGGGATGATAGTGGCTATCCTCCACTCAGTTGGGACAAAGCCTGTACTTAGGCTTTGGTTGACTAGGGCACCTAATGGTGCTGTATGTTCCTGCCTGAGTTCATGTAGGATGCAGCCTGTGATGTTATCGGGTCCACCGGAGGCTGTATTTTTTTGCCTTTCAGACAGCAGTGATGACTTGTTTACTAGATGTAAAGGAAAGGAAGCAGGTACTGGGAATATCCTGATTTACTGATGGGGAGGACAGAGGGGTGAATTTTTCACTGAATCTGTCAGCCAGTAAGTTTGCTATATCTATGGCATTTGTATATGTGATGTCCTTGACCACCAGTTCTGAACAGATCTGGGTGCTTCCTTTGAGATTACAGACTTATGTGAAGAAGGCCTTATGATCGTCTCTAGTAGATGTGGCCAATTTGGACTCAGTTTGTTATGAAGGTTTTCACTAGTGCTCTTATTTGCTTGTCTGGCTAAGAAGAGATTGCTTCCAATTGGGCACCTGCTCCTTCTTGGTTCTGGACAGCAATGTTTTCCTTTAGATTTAGAGTTTATTATTGCAGATGTCCACCACACAGGTTTGCTCTTCCTTGTGGAGGATGATTTAGTTCTGTTGGGCGTTTCTGATTCCGTGCATCTATATAAATGCTTGTATAGTGCTTTGGTATAGTTTTGAATACTGGTGCCAGTTCTTAGAGAGGGAGAGGAGGCTGCAAAGCTGTTTATACCATCCCTCAGGAGGCTGTAATCAGTTTTGGAGAAGGTTTTTTGTTTGACCTTAGCTAGAGGGGGGGGGGGGGTCAAGGGAGATTGTGACTTTGAAAGTGATCGCTTTATGGTTGAATCTTACCAGGGAGGATGATACTGCAGTGATGCTGCAGTGGTTACCAGGGAGGATGATACTGCAGTGATGCTGCAGTGGTTACTCATGTTGGTTAATACCAAGTCCAAGATATTATTACCTCTTGTGGGGGTATCGACTAGCTGTTACAAAGCATTTGCATTGACAAAAATCGAGGAATCTCTGGGCATTTGTGTTCTGGCATGAGTAGTTATTCCAGTCTATGTTTGGATAGTTAGTCACCCAGGATCTGGGTAAAGGGTTGAATCTTGACAGATTTGAAGAAGTCCAGATAGGCAGATTGGGCACCTTGAGTCAGATTTGGGGGATGGTAGCTAGCTATGATTTGTATAGGGGTCTTGTCTATGGTTTACTGCACCTGGAGTGTCTCCTGTGTCTCATACTGTTTGACCAGCCTGGAGGTGTGTATGTCTTTAATATATACTGAAACTCTACCTCCTTTGTCTTTACTACCCATAGTCTGGGGTCTGCATGCATGATAGGATGAGTAACCATGTAAGACTGGGGTGCTCTCCACAGCTTTGAACCAGGTTTCTGTGACTGTGCAGATGTCAGCATTTTCCAGGGTTAAGAATGCTTGCAATGACTGCAATTCCATGTTTAGACTACTAGCGTTTAGCAGCATGACCTTTAATTTGCATTTTGTTGAAATTTTTATGTTGGTAGTTTTAACCTCATCACTTTTCCTAAAAAAAGGCACTATGGGGGAGGGAAGAGCCTTTGCCAGAAGCCTGAAGTCCAAGTGAGACAGATGCAGGCCATCTTTGGCAAAGCATCGTGGTCTGTCGATCATATCTTCCCAGGTTGTCAGGTACTGGATCCCCCTGGAATGACACAAGAAACTAAACCAATTGTTAAACTCAATCATTTTCTGTTTGTATTGAGGCATCATTCTGGGTGACGGTAGAATGCTGCTTAAGGCTAGGGACACACCTGCCTGGGACACATATTCAGCGAGTTCAATCACGTCTCTTCATATAGTCCAGGGAGGTACGTCTCAAGTCATTCAAGCCAACATGGACTATGACAGAGTCATAACAGTAACTGTTGAGAGACTTGAGTGCGTATGTGATAAGGTGGATTCTGGCCCCTGAAAGACAACTAACCATGACTTTCTCCTTATCCAGCCTGGTGAGAGGCACATCCATGTGTCTCACAATGGAGTCCCTTATAACTAATACGTTGGGTTTATAGTTAAGCCTTAGTGACTGCGAGACACAGGTGTGTGAATTATATGTGGTATATAGTGTGGAGAGCTGTGGAGATCGCATGTGTTTTTGCCTCGGAGGTTCACTTTGTTTGTGTATGTTTTTGTTGAGGACCTTCGCTTATGTGGGTGTGTGTTTGAGGTATAGTGATTGTGTTGACAACCTTCTCAGTGCTAGATATACTGGCTTGTGAGGATGAGAGCATAGACTCCAAGTTCTTAATGTAATTGCACCTCTTGCAAATTGTGTTCCTAGGTAGTAGTAGTAGATGGTTGTCTGTGTAGATAAGGCATTTGCTACACTATCTCAGTACGCCCATATCAACCAGACTGGCAGGAGAAATTGTAGGAAATTCTCCATCCATATTTGTCAGAATCTGAGGGAGAAAGGTCAGGGAGAGCTAAGGGGTAGGCCTAAAGCCCAACTGCTTAAACCAAAACGAAGAGGCTTAGAAATAACACTTACAATTTAAACAGGCAGTATTAAATGCAACAGAAAATATACAATTGAGCACTTTAGAGAACAAGCAGCAGCAAGTAGCAGAAAAAGCAAGATTAAGTAATAGTGTAGGAGGAGGAGGAGGAAACACAAATACAGTACAAGCAGCTGAATAAAGTGTGTGTTTTTTTCTTGTTTATTTGTTAGTAAAGTAGAAAAAGAGAGAGGAGGAACAGAAGATAATTCAAGGTTAAGGAACTAAGAGGTTTGGTCTCCCCAAATGATCTTTGTATTAGGTAGAATGAGCTTTGTATTAGGTAGAATGAGCTAATGAGATGGGACTGGGAGGAGTGTTCCAGATCAAATTTACAGTAGGGGCAGGCAAAGTACAGTTGTGTACCTACCATAAATGTAGCTGTCCGAGTGTATTCACTGTTGCAGTCATTACACTTGGGTTATCCTGCTGGCAGGCTACCCGCAGTCGGCCAGAATTCCAAAGTCTTGGTCCGGCGTCGGTTGCTGGCACCTCTTCCCTGACGTCAGTGCGCCAGGGGTATACAAGATGCAGCTGAAGCCATTTTCTTCAGTTTTTCTTGCCCCAGATGTCAGGTGCCCCCAAATAGGTAGGCAATACATATTACTAATAAAAACATACAGTAAAATAAAAATACCTATATCTACAAGCAAATACACCACATAGGTTGTATAGGATAGAAAGGTATAGATAAGTCCCAGCAAAGAAAGTGGGGATGGAGGGTGGGTAACTGCAACAGTGAATGCACTCGAACATCTACATTTATGGTAGGTACACAACTGCACTATGTTCATCGTGTTTCACTGTTGCAGTCATTACACTTGGGTTGAATCCCAAAGCTGAGGTAGGGTGGCTGGGTCTAAATAGGATTAGGAGTGGCTAAGAGGCCCTGCAGAACTGCAGTGGCGAAGCCTGCTCTGGATTTAGAGTAAAGAGACAAGTGATAATGCTTGGTAAAGGTGTGTACTGAACTCCAAGTTGCAGCTTCCAAAATATCCTTGGTTGGTACTCCTCGGAGAAAGGCTGCTGAAGTGGCTGCTGTCCTGGTAGAATGTGGCCTAATGTTGTTAGGCACTGACTTTCCATGTTGTGCGTAGCAGAAACGAATACAGTGTCCTATCCACTTTGAAATAGCCTTTCCTTGTGATCCTGCAGCACATGCTACAAACAGTTGCTCAGTTTTTCTGAACGCTTTTGTTTTGTCCAAGTAGAAGCGCAACTGCCTGTGTATGTCCAAAGAGTGCAGAAGTCTCTCCCCTTTATTCTGGGGATTTGGATAAAATAATGGCAAATGAATGGTTTGGTTAAGAGCCAGACTGGATACCACCTTTGGCATAAATGTTGGGTTTGTCCTTAGAAAAATTCTGTCTTGATGAAAAATGATAAAAGGTTCCACTGCCATTAATGCCTGCAGCTCTGAGACTCTTCGTGCTGAAGTTATTGCTAGGAGCAGAGCAGTTTTCCATGATACAAATTTTAAATCAGCTGTATTGGCTGGCTCAAAAGGAGGTAAAGTGAGTTTTTCCAAGACAAAGTTGAGGTCCCAAATAGGTATTGGTGCTCTCCAGGGCGGTCTTATGTTTTTAGCCCCTCTGAGGTACTGTCTTAGTAATGGATGAGAGAAAATAGGAGGTTCCGTGTTGTAATGAGCTGAAATGGCAGAGGCATGGATCTTAATTGATGAAAAGGATAGGCCTTTGTCCAGCATCTTAGTTAGGTATTGTAAAATCTGAGGGATATTTGGTAGAAGTGGGTCAAAGCCTTGTGCCTGGTTCCAGGCGCAGAATCTCTTCCATTTGTCTGCATACGATTTCCTGGTGCTGGGCCTCCTGGCCTCCAAAATGACATCCATAACAGCTTTAGAGAGAGGTGTGGTCTGAGTGGCTATGATATCTGCCATGCAGCCAGATTTAAGGTTCTGTGTTGGCTGTGCAGGATCGGATTGTTTTGTTGAGTCAGAAGATGAGGAATTTGAGGTAAAGTCCAGGCTGGGCCTTGAGCCAAGTTCTTTAAGATTGGGCACCAGTGCTGGCGTGGCCAGTCTGGGGCAATCAGGATAATTATTGGCCTCTCTTGTCCGACTTAAGAGCACCTTGAAAAGGAGAGGCAGTGGTGGAAAGGCATAAACTTTTAGGGTTTTCCAGCTGAATGAGAGAGCATCCACTTTCCAGGCTTGGTTGCGGTAAGTCCTTATGCAGAATTTCTGTAGTTGGCAGTTGAGAGGGGAGGCAAAAAGAACTATGTCTGGGCATCTCCATTTCTTTGTTATCATGCTGAAGACCTGTGGATTTAGTTTCCACTCGTAAGGATCCATGAGGTTTCTGCTTAGATCGTCTACCAGAGTATTTTTCTTTCCTGGCAGGAATTGTGCTTGCAGATGAACTTGGTAGTTCAATGCTGTGTTCCACAAAGTCATGGCTTGCCTGCAGAGGGGATATGAATGCGTGCCCCCGGCAGGAATTGTGCTTGCAGATGAACTTGGTAGTTCAATGCTGTGTTCCACAAAGTCATGGCTTGCCTGCAGAGGGGATATGAATGCGTGCCCCCTTGCTTGTTTATGTACCACATAACTGTGGTGTTGTCCATCTTTAGTAATAGTTGTCCTGGATGCAGTAGGTCCTTGAAAGCTGTCAGGGCATTCTGTACAGCTAGCATCTCTTTTTGATTGATGTGAAGATGCATTTGGTCTGTGGACCACTTGCCCTGAATACATTTTCCTGCCATGTGTGCCCCCCAGGCATAATCTGATGCATCTGTTGCTAGTATCTGCCTGGCTGTGGGTAAAGTGAAAGGCTGTCCCTTGTTGTGGTGACATGCCAGTGCCCACCATCGAAACTCCTGTTGCAGGCAGGGAATAAGAGTTATTATTGCTTCCAGGCTGTGGCAATGTTGAGCCCAAACACTTTTTAGATACCAGTGTAACTTCCTCATATGCAGTCTTGCTTATGGAATTAGCAGGGTGCAGGATGCCATGAACCCCAAAGCCTGCAGAATTTTTCTTGCAGGTAGCTGGGTTTTTGTTGCTATCATTTGAAAGTAATGAGTCAGTTGTCTTTGTTTGTCTGGTGTGAGATAAGCCATCTAGGCAGTTGTATTTAAGCTTGCACCCAGGAATGTTATCTCTTGAGAGGGCACTAGTTTTGACTTCTTTTCGTTTACTGTGTACCCTAGGCCAATTAGTAATCTTTTTTTACAAACGCCAGATGCTTTAGTAGAATGTCCTTGCTCTCTGCTTGAATAAAGCAGTTGTCCAAGTAGGGATATATTTGAATTCCTTTTTGTCTGCAAAATGCAATCACTGGTGCCAGGCATTTTGTGAAGACCCTGGGTGCAGTAGATGAGCCAAAGGGCAGTGCAGAGAATTGGTAATGCATTGTGCCAGCTATGAATCTGAGGTATCTGCTGCAATTTTGTCTGATTAGGACATGCAGGTATGCCTCTTTGAGGTCCAAAGTAACAAGCCAAGCCTTCTTGCCCAGCATGGGAAGAAGTTGCTGTAGTGTCAACATTTTGAATTTCGGAACATCCAGGAAAGTATTTAGAAAAGACCGGTCCCAGTATGGGTCTCCAGGCTTTGTCCTTTCTGGGGAACAAGAAAAGTCTTGAGTAAAATCCTTGTCCTTGTTCTTGCTGTGGTACTTTTTGAATAGCCCTCATGTCCATGAGAGCTGTAATTTGTTGTTGTGCCTCTGCCCATTGATTTTGTGGCAGGTCTGGCATTCCTTTTGACCTTGGTAGGGTGTAAAGTGGAACCTGTAACCCTGAGACACAATATTCAGTACCCATTTGTCCTGGGTGATTATGTGCCAATTTTGTGAGAAAAGTGCTAGCTTTCCCCCTAAGGGTGCTGCCAAAAGGTAAGTGCTTGGCATTTGAAAAGGGAAGTCATTGGGACTGTTTCCTATAAGGTTGTGACTTGTCTTCTCCTCCGTTGGGGGGTTGAAACATCCCATTGTTGTGGTCTGTAAGAGCCTTGGGGCTTAGATCTGCCTCTTGGGCATCTGTATCTGCCTGTTTGGGGCCTGTCTGACACTGGAAAGGACCAATTTTTAGAAGGTCAATTTCTGCTAAATCTAGGTGGCTGTACCTGTAAGAAATCCTTTACTGTCTGCATTGATTTTGCTTTACCCTCCATTTTCTTTAATACCGCTTCTGCCTTAACACCAAACAAAGTATCATGCTGTAAAGGAGCATCTAATAATTTTGCTTTAACATGATCAGGTAAACTTTGTTCTTTTAACCAAGCATGCCTTCGAATGACAGATCCTGTAACTGCGGCTCTACATGAAGCCTCTAATGAATCATAACCACATTGCAGAGTATGTTTTCCCACTTGTTCAGCTGCATGCAATAAATACTGCATTTCCTTATAGTCAGGACATTCTGAGCTTGTAAGCATTTTCTGTTTTAACAAAGACATTAAGTAAGTAAGGGGACCTACAGACACTTGACCGCACCCAGTTCGGCTTTGTAAAGGGCAGATCCTGCCTTTTGAACCTGGTTGACTTTTTCGAAACAGTCACTAGAGCCATTGATGAGGGCAAAGCAGTCCATACAGCCTACCTGGACTTGGCTAAGGCCTTCGAGAATACCCCACTCAGGCATCATAGATAAGTTCAACAGCTTAAACGTAAACCCTTATGTCATTAGATGGGTTGCAAACTGGCTAAAGGACAGAACCCATAAAGTTAAAATCGCTGGAGCAATGTCAGACTCAAAGCCAGTCACAAGTGGTGTCCCACAGGGATCTGTCCTGGGACCCCTCTTGTTCGGCATTTATTTCTCAGATGTCAAAGCAAACATGGGAGGGTTGTGGCTGACAAAGTTTGCAGATGACCGCAAACTAGGCGCCATAGTCGATACACCAGCGGACACATACATCCTACAAAAAGGCCTCACAGAAACAGACAACTGGTGCCGGAGTCACTGCCTTAAACTAAATGCCAAAAAATGTATAGTCATCCCCTTTGGGAAAAACAAAGTACCCACAAATTATCACATAGACAGCAACCCACGGAGTACAGAAAAAGTAATCAGAGACCTAGGGACCCAAGTCAACAGCGACCTCTCATTTGACACACACATTGCCAAAGTGGTTAGAAAAACATTCTACCTTGCACACATCATGAAGGGATTCACATCCAGATCCAAGGATGTCATTGTACCCCTATACTCCTCCCTCAGACTCATGATCGAGTACAATGCCCCATTTGGTATGTACCTCACCCGGCATTTGCAACAGCTGGAGAGACCACAAATGTATCTCACCAAGAGGATCACGGGTCTCCAACATATGTCTTATTCTGCCAGTCTAAAGAAACTTCAACTCTATTCAGTAGCATACCGCCTGCTCAGAGGTGATCTCTGCCTGACCTACAAGGCCATGTCCAATCAGGATCTGATGGACATGCTCCACCTCAAAGAATCCAAATCCATCAGGACCACGAGAGCTAAAGACTTAAACCTCGGCACAAGTATGAATAGGACATGCTGGAGGGATAGATTCATAACCCAGAGGCTTCCCATGCTTTGGAACAAGATCCCAGTTCGTATTAGGCAGAGCCCCTCACTGACTCTCTTCAAGAGAAATCTTGATGAGTGGATGGGAGATCGTAAGTTTACCCCAGGTGTCACATCTGTGTCACTGCTAGACAGGGGCACAGTAAACTAATTCTATTATAAAAGGGGACCTTCATTGTGTCACTACTAGACAGAGGCACAGTATTCTAAATTTATTCTGTACATTTTTTGTACCATTTCATGGGGTGGCAAAAGCCACATCACTATGGCTAGGCTTACAAATGCCCCAGGGCAGATAGCCTAGTACTATACTATGAAACTATTGTTGGTACTTAAGCATGTGAAACTGGCAATTCAAAGCCCTTACTGCTAAAGTTGCAGAAGTGTAAACTTTTTCCCCACATCTATCCAGTGCTCTAGAATCCCTGTCAGAGGGGACCGTTTTTTTTGCAGTGGATGCCTTTATCCCCTTTGGGACCCTGAGAAATTGTTTCTGGGTCGGCAGCAGGGTTTTTATAAAGAAACTTATGAGAGTCTGGGACCCCATAGTACCTATCTGGCTTGACTGGTGCCTGGGGTAAAGAATCAGGGGACAAACTAGATTCAGAGAAAATGTCATCAACAATATCTAACACAGGGGGAATAGCAAGGGGCCTGTGCTGAGGCAATAAAAGAAAATCTCTGAGCCTTTTCTTTGATTCTGAATAATCCTGGCTCTCCCAATGGAAATGTTCCCTCATGGTGTGCAAAGTATCCCCAAAAGAGTAATCCTCAGGGGGAGAGGCTGAAGGGATGGATTCTTCAGCATCAGAGTCCTCACAGGGAGGAAGAGAGTATCCCTGGTCTGAAAAGGAATCAGAGGAAATAGAAACCTGGTTAGAGGATTCATAGTTGGTGTCCTGCCTAGGCCTTTTATCAGGTGGGGGATGGGAACCCCTGATCAAAGTAATTAGGTCTTCGGCCATTTTGAGCATCTGTTTCTGTAGGACTGTCCAGGAGAATGCTGTACTTGTTTCTTTGTCTTTAATGGTGTTTTAGACTTTGCCTTGGTTGCTGTAGTTGACTTGATAGTAAGCTGTGTAGGTCTGAAAACACCCTCAGAAGCCGATGCCTGCTCAGGGGCTCCGGCCCCATCCGAGGGAATAATTTCCATAGGTGCAATACCTTGAGTTTCCAGAGGCCTAGTTGTCTCCACGTGGGAGTCGGAGGCGGCCTGTGGCTCTGAGGTAGCGGGTGTCGGGCTGCGAAAGCACCTCACTGAGAACCGGCGACTGGCCTAGAAGAGGTTTCGTCGGTTTTGGACCTCGGATGCCTGTCCTTTTCCTTGTCTTTGTGTTTTTTATGAATTGTGGTCGTCGGTTGCGCCGACGGCATTATGTAGATAAAACTTCAGCCAAAATAATGGAATGCAAAATCAAACCGATGATTAATAGTGCGTTGGTTGAACCTAGCGCAAAACCGACAACTAGAAACGTCGTGGTCAGGGCCTAGGCAAGGAATACAGTAAGAGTGAAAATCCTTATGAGGTATTTGCTTCCCACAAGAAATACAATTGTTAACTTTTACTGACATCGGTCTGGAGCAAGAAAATGTTTCCCCAATGGGGTACTTAGCTTTACTGAAGACTTCGGTTCTGAAATTCAATTTCGAAAATCTCATGAGTCAGCCGACCGGCACTTGCGAACTGCTTTTGCTTCGGGCACCGCGTGGCAAGAAAGACCGAAGAAAATGGCAGCAGCTGCATCTTATATACCCCTGGCGTACTGAAGTCAAGGAAGAGGTGACAGCAACCGACGCCGGACCAAGACTTTGGAATTCTGGCCAACTGGAGGTAGCCTGCCAGCAGGATAACCCAAGTGTAATGACTGCAACAGTGAAACACGATGAACATCAGCAAGAGCCACCAACTTTAAGAGCAAAACAGCAGAGGGGTGGGAGAAAGACAAAAATTCAACCAGAGGTCAGCAAATACATAAATGCAGACACAGAAAAGTAAATAATTCAGTCAAGCAAATAAATAAAAACAGTGCAATACTGACAAGAAACACTGTAAAAGTGCAAAAATATACTTATGTCAGCTCTGTAGTTTCAGATTAAGAAACACTCATCAGTCAGGCACAAGAGAAAACACTCTCAGTCAGGCACAATGGAGCTTCTAGCAAGATCACAGGTTCCTGTCATTTAATCAAATACTGACAATGTTGAACACATTTGTTACTAACATTTTGAAAATTGCTGGTAGCTGGATGTGGGAGATTGTAGGGGGAGGAGGATGGGATTTTGCCCTATCCCTGCTGTAGTGTGATCTCGGATTGGTATATTTAATTAGCAGGGTTGTGGGGAATGAAGAGGTGCCACAGAATTTTGTTTTTTTTTTTTTTTTTTGGGAGGGGTTCAGATTTTGTCTTCTGGGATAAATATTTTGGTATTCAAACATGTTTGTGTTCAATTATATGCAATAGAAATGTAGATATACAGTTACATACTTTCCAGACTTGAAATTTAACTTATCCATTATGATTAGTGTAAAGGCCACCAAGACAGGGGATGGCAGAAAGCAGTAGGACAGCTTATTTGAAATCATGTCTTGCAGATGATCTCAAAAGATTAAAGTGCCGAGCTACTAATGACCATCCTGTAATCTTGAGCTTGTCTTCCTCAGTTTCCATTTGCTACTGTGCGACTCAGAGCAGCCACCAGGGTTTCTGGGCAACAATCCAGCTGATAAATATGTAAATAAATACAACATTTGAGACGTGTAGTTTTCAGTTACTTGGTCAGTTCATCATTTCTCCTTCAGGTTGCTCCATGGAAATCAATTAAAAATGAATTTCGGTCCATCAGCAGAACATCCTTGGTCCAAGGGGATAGGGCAATAAGCACTCCCTGAAGAGGTCATCTTCACAGATGAACTGATATGGTAAGTGTATATCTATTTTATCTAACTTCAGAGGCACTGTGTCCATTTGCAGTGGGTAACTATTGGAAAAAAAGCCCAAGCAGCACCTAAGCTGTCCTGGGGGGGAGGGGGGTAGAAGAAGGTCTTAAAAATCAAGGGCTGAGACGGCAGAGTAAAAAAAAAAAACAATAGAATATCTGAGAAGACCCAGCTCCTGGGCTCGCAGTTCAAAGCAATAGAGCTTGGAAAAGGTATCAGTCAATCAACTGGTGGTCATCGCCAAAGTGTCCACAATGGATACATTATCAAAATAGTAACAAGAACCCATGCCTCTAGTGCAGTGGCCTTTGGCAACATGATCCACAGGATAGCCACCTAATGGCAAAACAAATCAGTTAGCAATACACCAAGACATAGTTTACTAGGCAACTGTGAGGCACTTCTTATTCAGAGGAGAGATGAAAAGCAAATGGTAAACATCACATAAATATAGGAGCATTATTAGGCTAGCAATCACAGGGACCATAAGAGACCTAGCCAAGCATACCTTTAAGTAGATGCACCTAAAAGTTCTTGCCATCCTTTAGAACTACTTAATATTTCCCACCTCACAAATCAGGCAGTGCTCTAAATGATAACCCTGATATATAAATAGTTCTTCCCATCTAAAGATAAAGACTAGTCTTAAAGACCTGTAGTGGTTACTTATTCCACAGGCCAAGAATACACTGTACACCGAGGTAGGAATCTACCCCTCCAAAGGGTCCTGTTTATTTAGTGGTGTAAATTTAGGTCCTCAGTATGTGTGTTTGTAGAGCTACTGGTTTTGTGAAGAAATAGGAGGTGAAAGGGTTGAGTCTTACAGGGCTTGTAAAGTTGAGACACAGGTCACCTCCAGCAGATGGTAAGCTGCTGCGTAAAAGGAGAGTTGTGCTAGTCTATTGGGATAATTGCAAACTGAGAGAAGGAGGAAGTTTAGGATACTTCTCTACCCAAATGGAGAATATCATCCATTTAGTAGCTTAACTGAGATAAATGGAAGTCCTTCTGCAGCTTCAATCACCTCAGGGACCTCTGCTGGAAGGCCCAGTTTGCTTAATGGATCACTGATATTCTTAAGTTTGTAACAAGATGAGTTTTTGCACTTTCAGTAACATAAATACCTGAAGTTGTACTCTACTCAGACCACAAGGGAAGATAAAGATGAGTTTGGATACTGGGTCTTTATCTGAGCTTTACTAAAAGCTGTAGACACAGAAGGAAAAGTGTGCAGTAATTGTCCACACTACAGAAGGGGGAAGATGTACATTTTCTTCTCCTCTTACCTAGATGACATGAATAGCAAGCAGATTACTCTCTGTGATGTCTCATTTCCAAACAACCATGAGAAAATAAAGTATCCCTTATCATTAGCTCAAGAACTAGAAATACACCTGAAGAAGTCCACTAGCTCATTTGTTTCTCCAAGAATATGAAAGGCTGTGAGACAGAAGAAGCTGTAATATGTAGCAATGGGTAGACCCATATAACATCACAATCCCTAGTGATATCTGCATTGCTTACTGTACTTATTTCCTTGTTTCACTTGAAAGAAAGTTACTGTTTGTCGTTTTTGCATTTAAGTTACATGGCACTTGCTCACTAAAGCAATTATATAAGTCAGCGCTAAAAACTTAAAAGCGCTACACCCTCACAAACTCCCCTTGAGTACCTTGTTCCCCATTGGCACTTTTTTTCAATTATAAAGAAATTCCCAATACTACTCTAGCATGTCCAAAGGTCAGTTGTCAATCTCCTCTCCGGTCCAGCTGGTGAATCTGGGAATCTTGAGGCAATGTTACAACTGCCTCATGTACACAGACAACCCTCTCCTCCTCCCAACAAATTCCAACACATGTGAGAGATGCAACCATATAGCCAAAATGGAGGCTAAGCTCTCTCAACTCAGTACTGGTGTAACCAGTCATGAGGAGAAGGAAACCACACTCACTACAATTCCAGTCTCACACAGACCTACCACGACAGCAAACCAAACACAAACACACAAAAACATACTCGGAGGCTCTAAATAAAAATCTGCCCAAGCAGCAGAGACCTCCAAAGCAGACACCAAAGCAACCGCTACCCCAAAACAAAACACATGCAACACATAGCTCAGAAAGCCAGTGTGCCAAACAGTCACAGCCCTTAAGGCTAAACAACACACCTGATACACTTGTAATAGGTGACTGTCGTCAGGCACATTGACGTCCCGCTTACCAGGCTGAACAAGGAGAAGGTCACGGTGAGCTGCCTGTCTGGCACTAGGATCCGCCACATAACACAAGCACTCAGGTCACTCCAAGGCAAGTACAAATATGACTCAGCCATTGTCCATGCTGGTGAGAATGACCTGAGACGTACCTCCCTGGACTACATGAAAAGAGACAGAGGAGCTCTCGGAGCATGTAGCCCAGGCCGGTATGACCCTGACCTTGAGTAGCATCTTACCCTCACCAAGAATGATGCCACAATATGAAGACAAGATGATCAATTTCAACAATTGGCTTAAGTATTGGTGTCATTCAAAGGGGATCCAATGCCTGTCAGCCTGGGATGACATGCTCGACAAGCCAAGATGCTTCGCTAGGGAAGGCTTGCACCTGTCACCCCTGGGCTTTCTGATATTGGCAAAGGCTCTTGCTACCCCCATAGTGCCTTTTTTAGGCAAGGCTCAAAATACAAACCCACCTCCATAGGTAACACAAGGGATAAGAAACTAAGAGTAATGCTACTCAATGCCAGAAGTCTAAACCTCAAGATGCACGCACTCGAAACTCTCCTTAGCATGGAGAACATAGATAACTGTGCAGCAACAGAAACCTGGTTCAAGGCTCCCGAGAGCATCCCAGCACTACCAGGTTATACATCATACCATGCTTTTCGGCCCCAAAACTTGGACCGAACCACAAAAGGAGGGGGAGTATCAATATTTGTCAAAGATACCCACACCTCCAGGTTGGTAGCACAGCACGAAGCATCAGAGACTATCCATGTGCAACTAACACTGGGTAAAACTGCCTTCCAGTTTACAGCCTGCTACAGACCACCGTCCCAAACCCAGGAACCCCACTCGGCCTTCCTGAGAACACAGGAAAATATGAAGGCCTCTCCAAACACCATTATATTGGGCGACTTCAACTACCCAAACATAGACTGGGAGCATTACACCCTAGCCCAAAGGTTCCTAGAATTTATAAACTCAAATGTTATGGAACAACTTGTTACCACTCCCACAAGAGGGGAAAACATACTGGACCTGATCATCACCAACATGGGGACTCTATGCTCAAGACCAGAAGTGTATCCCTCACTGGTAAGATCAGACTATAAACTAATTTCACTGGATATTCACATCCCGACCCCATCCCCTGCCCAGAAAACCAAAGTGAAAAACTTCTCTAAAGCAAATTTTACACTCCTCAAAACCGAGGTGGAATCCTTCAAAGCCCCCGGGCCTGTGGAAAATACGGCCCAGACCACAGAATCCTTTATAAACGCATTCTATGAACACCTTCAGGAATGCATGGATCATGCAATCCCAAATAAAACCAAGACCCAATCCTCCAAAGGCAGACGTCCTGTCTGGTGGACCCCAGCCATAAACAAACTATACAATAGAAGGAGGAAGCTACTACATGATAGAGCAAAATCCGAAAAAGGGAAGGCATCTCTGATCAGTATTAGCAAAAAACTACGGGCACTCATAAAATCGTCTAAGGCCAGCTTTGAGAGAAAAATTGCACAGGACACTAAGGATAATCACAAGGCTTTCTTTAGTTATGTTAGGAACCTGGGTGGGAATTCCCAGATATGCTCAGAATTAGTCCAAAATGACAAAAAATACACCAAACCCACAGACATTGCCAACATCCTAGCTGACAGGTTCAGCGCTCCCCCCCCCCTCCTCACCAAAAGGGCAAATATCTATCCCAGCAGAGTGCTGCCCCCCTGACATCTCAGATGCTCAGGTAAAAGCCGCCCTCTCCAAAGCAAAAAACACAGCATCAATGGGACCAGACAGTGTCCCGGGCTGCATCCTACATGAACTCCAAGAAGAGCTAAACTCAAACATAAAACTACTGTTCAATATCAGCCTTACTACAGGATATGTACCCAAAGAGTGGCGTACAGCAACAGTGGTCCCTCTCCACACAGGTGGTGCCTCACCGGATCCTGGAAACTATCGTCCCATAAGCCTGACTAGCTTGGTCTGCAAAGCTATGGAAAGGATCATCATGGACCTTATAAAGATATTGGGGACCTACAGACACTGGATCCTACCCAGTTTGGCTTTGTTAAGGGCAGATCCTGCCTCTTAAACCTGGTTGATTTCTTTGAAACAGTCACCAAGGCCATTGACAAGGGGAAGGTGGCCCACACAGCCTACCTGGACCTCGCAAAAGCCTTCGATACAATACCCCACTCGGGCATTATAGACAAGCTCACCAGCTTAAATATAAACCCCTATGTCACTAGATGGGTTGCAAACTGGCTCAAGGACAGAACCCACATGGTTAGAATTGCTGGAGCCATGTCAGATTCCAAACCAGTTACAAGTGGCGTCCCACAAGGCTCAGTCCTGGGACCTCTCTTGTTCGGTATATATTTCTCGGAGGTACAGGCCAACACGGAAGGACTGCGGCTGACCAAGTTCGCAGATGACTGCAAACTGGGTGCCATAATAGACTCTCCAGCCGACACAAGCATCCTGCAAAAGGGCCTCATAGAAACAGACAACTGGTGCCAGAGCCATGGCCTCAAGCTAAACGCCAAAAAGTGTATAGTCATCCACTTTGGCAAAAACAAAGTGCCCACAAATTACCACATAGATGATAATCCATTAAGTACGGAAGTAGTAATTAGGGACCTGGGGACCCAAGTTGATAGCAATCTTTCATTTGACAATCACATGGCCAAAGTGGTTAGAAAAACATTTTATATAGCCCACCTAATCATGAAGGAATTCACATCTAGATCAGGGGAGGTCATCGTGCCTCTTTACTCATCCCTCATCAGGCCCATAATTGAGTACAATGCCCCTTTTGGGATGTACCTTACCAGACACCTGCAGCAACTGGAAAGACCCCAAAAGTACCTCACCAAGAGGATCAAAGGGCTCAAACAGATGCCATATGCTGCCCGGTTAAAGAAACTCCAGCTCTACTCCATGGCATACCGCCTGCTCAGAGGGAATCTGTGCCTGACATATAAAGCCATGTCCAACCCGGAATTAATGGACATGCTGCACCTCAGAAAATCCAAATCCCATCGAGCTACGCGCTCGAGAGACTTTAACCTCAGCACTGAAATAAATAGGACATGCTGGAGGGACAGATTCATAACCCAGAGGCTCCCTTCACTCTGGAATAAAATCCCAGTCCAGGTTAGGCAGAGTCCCTCATTGACTCTCTTCAAGAGGAATCTTGATGAGTGGATGGGAGATCATAGTTTTACCCCGGGTAACACTTCTGTGTCACTGTTAGACAGAGGCACAGTATACTAACCTTGAAAAAAGGCATAGCAAAATAAATTTAAAATGGGTGGCGAAAGCCAAACACACTCTGGCTAGACTTATAAATGCTCTAGGACAGATAGCCTAGTATGAACCTATGAACTTATAACTGTTATTTTGTTCAGTCCTGTTTGTTCAGGTATCACACTGCTGCTTGGTTGCATGATCAGTGCAGGAAGGCTCTGGTCTTAATTCTCCTGAAGGGAGAGAAATAGAGGCCTTAGTTTTGAATGGTTTATATGTATTCACTTTTCCTTGGGTTTTTCCTTCTTTACACCACAGACAGGATAATCTAACCTCCATAATCCATCAGTAATCAGGCACTACACTGGGCCTGGCAGGATGGCAAATAATCACATATTGGCACTGTAACATTGCTGAGAGGCATCCAACACTACAGATCCTGATGATAGGCATCTGATTTTAGCAAAGGTTATGGAAAAGTAAGAAGACTCTACAACTGATGTTTTACAGTTAAGTGGAATCCGTGGAATCCATAGAATACAGGAGCAAGACTATAAATATGGTAGCTGCCATAATACCCAAGAGACATGCATGTGTCTAGGATGTGTATCACCTTTACATTCTCGTGAAGACTACCAGTGTTTAGATGGAATGACTAACACTTAAGCAATCGATCTTTCTGTGCAGGGACAATGGAAGACTTCTCCCATTTTGTGGTACCACAAGGGTTTTTAACCATGGAAGAAACCAAGCAAGGACCTATAACAGGAAAGTCCTTTGGCAAGATCACTATGAGTCAGTCACTAATGTGGTACAAAATCAGAAGTCTCTTTCCCTGGCAAGGCCTCCTCTAATATGGCAAAATTCTTGGAAGACAGACTAAATGGCAAAAGTGTGAACAAAAAGAGGTGTCCCCTGTGACAAAATTGAAAGACACTCACTTGAAGACCACAGGCAATGATGTTCATAAGCCATTCATCATTTTCAGTGACACCATCCAGATGCCCTATAAAAACAGGACTTAGACCATTCCAGAAAGTCACACTCCGGAATTAAATGTAACAGATGTACTCAAAGTTATAGAGGTGCAGAATGGAACAGAAGCCTCTATTCCATTTTCGAACAAGGAAGATAGTGGAAAAGAATCCTCCTACTCCCGTTTCAAAAGAAAGAAAATCTCTGCATGACCTATGAAAACTAGATTGTAGATCTGTTCACAGGAGCTCTGCAGATCAACTGCTTCAATGAAACTCTTTCTGAAAGACACTTACAAGCTACAGGACATATCTGTCTAAAACCACATCAAGAACCTACCTGTCCTTTGTTATGGTCTTACCAGCCTCTTGTGTGCCACCCTGGGGCAAGTCAGGATTACCACAGCTGTTTCTGTATTGTCTGACTCCATGGAGACCTTAACAGCAGAGCTACAGTAGGCTGACCTGCTAGGTTGTTGATCTTGACAACTCTTGTCATTCTGCAGCAGGACTGTTGTATGTTGGAGAAATATACTAGCTTAATACAAGAGAAGCCATGGGACAGGCAGAGCACCTCATAGATCCTCAATGGTGGTCAGTGTCTGCTTTTGCTTCTGCAAGTCTTCACTGAGTTTTTGAGACATCTACCAAAGATGACCTTGTTGAAGCAGTAGCATAGTCAAAATTACATAAGGATGTAGTGGAAGTCCACATAAGAAGCCATCATGATTTTTATTTAAACATATGTCTTGACACCAGAATCGGGGAGGTCTGTCAAGTTTTCCAAAGCCTGGTCCATGATAAAGGAATAAGTGAAATGGATACTTCAAACACTGATGGACCTTTTGCACATCCACAAAATGAACAGCACCAGAAACACTAGCTCCAAGGATTTAAACTTTGCTTGCAACATAAATAGGACATGCCGATGAGACTGACATGTGTCTCGAAGGATCCCATGCTCTGTAACAGGCTCCCCATCCATATGAAGCAGAGTCCATTTCCTGCCTATTCAAAAGTAACCTTGGCCATTTGATGGAAAATCAAAAAATCACCCCAAGTCTGAGCCCCATGTCTCCAATAGATAGAGGTTAACAGTAAATATTCCCTAAATCTTCAGAAAGTGAGGAGAAAACACTGTTCAGCAAAACCAAGTTCAAGCTCCATCTTTGATGCAAGACATGACTTCCAGTAATCTGGAGGGAAAAGTCAAATGTACACAGAGCTGATTAAAATACATTAAACACTGAAGGAATATACCAACTCAAATAACAAAAGGCTGGAAAAATAAAATCATCTTTAAACAGATATTCAGATGAGCTGATAAAACTGTAAAAACTCAGAGGGTGGAATTAAGAAAATGATGGCTGAGTATGAGACTGCTCAAGAAGGGATGTTTAAAAAATGGTAGGCTTAGAGAGAGCACGTAAGGAAAATCTGAGATTTTCTGCTGCATCACAGAAACAGGAAGGAACAGATTGTATTAGTTTTATGAAGGTAAAATTAAGCAATTGGACTGGTATTCCACAGCAGGTGTTGATAATTGAAAAGGAACATCATGTCTATGCCCCAAACCTGGCATTGGCAAAGCAGCCAAGACCTCTAATAGTAAAGATGCAATCCTACCAGCAGAAAGAGTCGATTCCAACAATACTGTGGCAGAAGGATAAAATACTAAATGTTGGAGACAGTAGTCTTTGTGGAAAATGATTACTTAATGTACACCAGGGAGAAGGAGTAAATGTATTCAAGCAATCAGGGAATGTTGAGAAGAAAATGTGAGATTCAAGCTGCTGTATTCAGCTATCTTCAGAATATTTTTCTTGGAGGATCAAAGTCATTTTTTATGCAGACCATGCTAATGAGGAAATACAAAAGTTTGCCCAACAAAAAGTGAGCTATCAAACAGAAGGGGATTGTGCTTCTTATTCTTCTGATAATAAAGCTCATAGACAGATTGTAACACTGGAAAAGGCTTCACTGGCATAAAGAAAATGCTTGAGAGACAGAAAAAAGCACAAGAGTTAACTAGAAGAAACAGGGGTACATTAGAAATGAACCAGAGATGATAGATGGAGAACAAAACCAGTAACTCAAAAATACTGAATAAATGTGGGATTACACAGCATCAAATCACATTTGTGAAATATAATGGAATAAGAAGACCTGGAAATATTGGACTTTTGACTACAGGACTCCAAAACATATACCCTACTTCATGTTATTAATGTTTGAAAGCGCATTAAGGAGATGGAAAGAGGAAGGAAAGAGGTAACTGTAAGTAAAATAGTATTTTTTCTTAATAGTATTTTTATGAAACATGGCATATACTGCATATTATGAAATTACACTTTTTTCAGTTCCTTTTACATGTAATGTTGTTGTGTCTTTCGGCTTTTCCCAGTTAGGGGTCGCCACAGTGGAACTCCGGTCTGCTAATGATTGGCAGTAGATTTTTACGTACCGAGCTGCCAGCTGTGACGCACAACCTTCAATGAAGGTACACCCATTCACACATGTCTCCACGCAGAAGACGCTCTAGCTGAGAATCGAACCGGACGTCTTACTGTGAGGCGACAACGCTACCGCAGCACCACCACCGCAGTCCTCCTTTTACATGTAATGTGGATACTAAAGTAAAAAGTTGCATTTTCCATTCTTCTTCCTTTATTCATCTTCAATTTTAAGAAAAGTAGGCACTGCAATGTAAAAAGAGAAGAAAAATTGGCCAAAACTGTGTGATACAAGTACATCTGACATACTTTTTCTTACTTTCGCATAGGGTAAGGACTGGATTAAGGCCCTTGGCTTGATCTAATAACAGATTTTGAGGAGAAGCAAGTAAATAAAAGAACACTGAATGTAATGAAAAGTTTTCCTCTAGCAAATAAATGTCCACAGTGCAACATGAAAAGCTTGTAGCTGAAGGCAACCGTATATGTGGTTCTCATGTTTCTCTGGGGTCAAGCTGACAAGGGCAATAAAAACAGAATACTTGTTTTTTCGGTGGCTAAAATAATGTTTTCTAAAGCATTTACATTGTTTTCTACATCTGGAAGAGAAATAAAGATAAGACAAAAAAAAACCAGACATCACTTAGTGTAAGTAAAAGTACAGGCTCTACCATGTGCTTAGCATGGATAACCTTCATTACAGGTCAGTTCAGGCCTGTGAGTTTAGCTGTCAGTCTGGGACAAATGTTTCCATTAGGAGGGTTAAATATTATTTGAAGATGCACTTAGTGTGAGTTTGTATTAAGCTAATAGTTTATGAGAGTATTCTGAGGGTGAGCTTGTTTTTTCCCCCTTAGGGTTTTATTAAAACAAAAAGCAAAGTCTTGTAAGATTTGACATGGATTCAAATGGATATGGCAAAAACAACTGTATAAAAGCTCAGCCTGCCAATGATTAGTGTATGCATGCAACACAAAAGCTGAAACTAGACATTAAAAAACGCTATTATACGTAACAGGTGGGAATATAATTTATCATAATGACAAACACGTTCCATATTATCTTTAAATGTGAATGATCTCACATTTTATATATATATATATATATATATATATATATATACACATATACATACACCAAATAGTAGTGAACTATATTAAAAATGGAGAGTGCAAATAGCTGTTCTACAGGAGACATATTTAGTTATTCGAAAATCTAGGACAAAGGAAAAGGGGAGTACTTATATTAATTGCTAGAGGAGCTCCAACAGTGACAGAAGAGGGGAAAAAAAAAGATAATAATGGTAGAGTTGTAGTAATAAGGGGCTCCTGGCATGGGATGAGGATTATGCTGGCATGTACTTATATTTACGCTGGCATGTACTTATATTCCATCTATAACTGCTATAATGGTGGTTAAGAAAATTCTTGGAGAAATCAGCTTTTAGCAGGGAATATTACTTGTAGGTGGGGACTGGAATTTGATATGCAGAATTGAGGATGTATCGAGGGGGACAGAAGGGAAAATATAACACAAGAAACTAGATTGTTGAAGAAATTTATGAAAATATATGGCACGGAAGATGCAAATTCAGTAGTAGGAGTTCAGACTGAATTTATTATTCTCGAAGATACAAAAAACTGGGCAAGGCTAAACAGAACTTAAAATTCACAGGAACACATGCATTTAATTGAAAGTTCTGATATGCATCCAGTAACTACTTCAGATCACACGCCAATCATAACTAAAATAAAAATGCAGGATAATAAAATAAAAAATATGAGACACTGGTGCTTTTCCACCTATATAGTTAAAGAGAAGAATTTAAGGAATGGGTAATGAAAATTAATCAGGAGTTATTAGGGAAGATAGAAATTTCTTCTGAAAATATAGCTAGAGAATGAGATAAAATTAAAGTACAGATAAAAATAGAGTGGAAATAAAAGAAGACAGATATACCCAAGAAGTAACAAGAACTATTTAGAGGGACTGACAAAGGTTAAATGATTGCATAATATGGGAATCTCACACAACAAGAACAGGTGCAACTGCAAAGTGTTTCAGAGAAAATAAGGGTCTACCTCAATAATATACACGAGTTTCAAAAGATTGCTATTATGGGGATGGTACAGGAGGCAAGAAACTGGAGGCTCTGTTTCACAGATATAGATGGCAGGATGCAAGCAGTGAAGGTGTTTTTGGTCCCTTTGGTTCTATACACAGGTTGGGCATGTATTTGCTGACCAGAGGAAAAGCTGGAAAAGCTGTTGATAGCGAATGGTGGACAGTTGTGGGATTTTGTCTGGGGGGGGGTGAGAGCTGGGTTAGATGGCTTAGTCCTTCCAATAAAGCAGGGTGATATGGAATTGCCTGATGATGGCATACCTTGAAGCGGCACATTTAGGGGTCCCACGAATTGCACTGGCAGACATCTATACTTTAGGGTGGAGGGAGATGATGATGAAGCAGTGGAACACTCAAGAGATGGGAAGAGACTGCTTATTCACACTGAGCTGAATGGAGGAGGGGCACTGACCACAACTCTGACCTGTCATATATGACAATAAGTATCCTGTTTTCTTGCATATTTTACTACTTATTCTTACCATTTATTGCACTTTTTATTGTCAGCTGCCTACTTTTCATTGTAATTTATCTGCACTGTTGTACTAGAATTGTCTGCCTTACTGGGCCTGTTAAATCACTTTTGTTACTGCCTCGCTGTTTGTAAAGCTTTTTTAGCTACTTTCACTGTGTGAAATGTATTAACTGGAAATTTTCTCCATTTGTTTAAGCATCTGTTTTTTGTTCTGATTTTCCTGCCAAGGAGTGTATCATATAACTGACTTGTTTGCAGTTAAAAGTATTCTCTAGAGTCTCCTTGCTCCTTTTTCTGTTTAAAACTTTCATTTAGTGTCTCACTGCTGTTTTTTCTGCTGTGATAAACATTTATGTAGTGTTTTCCTGCTTAAAATAGTGTGGCTAATACCTGCAGGATAATCCGGTTTCAGGATTGCTGTCTCTGGGCCTGCTTGTTTCTTTGCAGGCTTGTTTGTTCTGAGCGCATTTTCCAGGCCACCTTGGATTAGTAGAAGCCATTTTTCACTTTAGAGTATCACGTTGATTGGCCACTGGCTGGTAAAGGTTGGCTGGTGTAGGGCTTATAGTAAGCACCTCATTGGTTCATTTTGAGCTTTTTTCAAGTTGTTTCAGGTTTGAACATTCCTCTACTTAAGCCCTACCTTTGAGAAGGTTTCTGCTTATTCACACTGAGCAGAACAAAGGAGAGGCACTGACCACAACTCTGATTTGTGATATTTAACCATATGTATCATGTTTTCTTGCTTATTTTTACTAGTTATTGCTTTTTCTTACCATTTATTGCACTTTTTGTTTCTGGCTGCCTACTTTTTATTGCACATTTTATTGTCTGCTGCCTACATTTTACTGGATTTTATTGCTATAAACTAATCTGCACTGCTGTATTGCAACTGTCTGCTTACTGAGACTGTTAAATCAGTTTTGTTACGGTCTCACTGTTTGTAAAGCTTTTTTTATCACTTTCACTGTGTGAAAGGTATTAATTACAACTTTTCTCTATTTGTTAAGCATCTGTTTGTTGTTCTGATTTTCCTGCCAAGGAGTGTATCATAGAACTAATTTGTTTGTAGTTCAAGCCATTCTCTAGAGACTCCTTGCTCACTTTTCTGTTTAAAACTTTCATTTAGGTGTCTCACCACTGTTTTTTTTTTTTTTTTTGCTGCGATAAACATTTCTGTAGTGTTTTCTGCATAAAATAGTGTATCTAGTTGCTGTAGCATAGTCCAGTTTCACAACTGCTATCTCTGGGGCTGGTTGCTTGTTTGCAGTGGCTGTTTGTTCTGAGCACATTTTCCGGGCCATCTTGGATTAGCAGAAGCCATTCTTCATTTTAGTGAGAGTATTGCATTGATTGGCCACTGGCTGGTAGAGGTTGGCTGGTCTACGGCTTGGAGTAAGCACCTCATTGGTTCATTTTTCTTTTTACATTTTTTAAGTTATTTCACGTTTGAACCTTCCTCTACACAAGTCCTACCTTTGAGAAGGTTTCTGCTTATTCACACTGAGCTGAACGGAGGAGGGGCACTGACCACAACTCTGACCTGTGATATAAAATTAGAAGTTATGTACTCACCATAACGTTCCATCTGAGTAGGTGACTTCATTCGGATGCAACCTGTGGGGTATCGGATCCGATCTCGGATCCATTCAAAAGCTTAGGCTCCGAGCTCCTAGCTCCTCCCTCTTACCCATAACCCCTTGCCAAGCCCTGACTGACCTCAGATTGAGTTTGCCTCAAAATACTGAGCACAGTATACTAAAACAGCATAAATACTCGCTCTATAAAGGTCAGGGGATGGAAATGAAGTCACCTACTCAGATGGAACGTTATGGTGAGTACATAACTTCTAAATCTGAAGTAGGCAGACTTCATTGTCTGCAACCTGTGGGACAGAGTCCCTAGCTACCTGAATCTTGGGCGCCATCATGGAAGGATGTTCCGAGCACCGCTGAGCCAAAGGATGCTCTTCCTCTAGAAACAACATCCACCTTGTAATGAGAAATAAAAGTATGAGGCGAGGCCCAAGTAGCTGCCGCACAGATATCATTCAATGAAACTCGGGACTTAAAGGCGGCTGACGAGAAACTGCCCTAGTAGAATGAGCCGTAACCCTCTGAGGAGCAGGTCTGCCTGAAGTGTCATATGCCTGCAGAATGCAATTAGCAATCCATTTAGATAGAGTGACTTTAGATACTGCTTTACCCAGAGCAAATTTAGCAAAGGAGACGAACAGCTGATCTGATTTCCTGTGGCCAGCTGTCCTGTTAATATAAAAACGTAATTGTCTATGAACATCCAATGAATGCAATTTGTATTCTCCTTTGTTTGAATACTTGGGAAAAAATACAGGCAAATTGATTGACTGGTTAATATTGGCTTCAGAAGAGACCTTCGGAAGAAAAGATGGATTGGTCCTGAGGCACACCCTATCAGGGAAGAAAGAAAGATAAGGCGGTTTGACACATAGAGCCTGAAGCTCAGACACCCTTCTGGCTGAAGTGATAGCTACCAGAAAGGTAGTCTTCCAGGAAAGGTATTTTAAATCAGCAGAAGCTGCAGGCTCAAAGGGAGGAGCAGTAAGGGCCTGCAGTACTAAAGACAAGTCCCAAGGCGGTACAACCTCCTTGACTGGAGGCCTTAACAAAAAAATTCCTTTGAGAAAAGTTTTGCATAATTTCGCTGTCATAAGGGGAGCTGTGTCCTGACCAATGTGATAATGCGAGATAGCCGCCAATTGTACCTTAATCGTGGAAGAACTAGCCCCTTGATGAAAGAGGTCCGTTAGAAAATCTAGCACCGCAGAGATAGGTGCTGAAAAAGGATCCACAGTTCTCTGTCCTGCCCATATAGAGAACCCCTTCCATTTACTCCGATAAACCTGTCTGGTGGAAGGTTTATGAGCAGCCACCAAAATGGCTTTGACCGTGAAGAGATACCGAGTCCTAATTAAGGTTGGAATTGGAGCAGCCAAGCTGTCAACTTCAGGGTCCGCAGATTGGGAACTGGCATTCCCAGAGGGTGAGAGATGAGATCCGAAATTGGATCCAGAATCCATGGTGGATTGATTTTGTGAGACCATAGGAACCAAGGTTGTCGAGGCCAGAATGGGGCAATGAGAATCATTCTGCTCCCCAAACTGTTGGCTTTCTGCAGAAGCCTCTGCATCAGAGGAAGTGGAGGGTAGGCATAAAGGAGACCGGGAGGCCAAGCATGCACCAGAGCATCCTCGAACTCCCTGGTGGGGAAGCAGAGCGAAGAAATTGTCGTTTGGCTTGAGGAGAAGCAAAAGATCGCAACAGGGTTGCCCCAAACGGCAAAAATCTTCTTCGCTACTTGAAGATTGAGGGACCACTGTGGAGAAAGGATGGTGCGACTGAGCTTGTCCGCAAGGATGTTGGACTTTCCCGGAATGTGCGTTGCTATCAGAAAGCGTTTGGTGGAGATTGCCCATTCCCAGACTCTCATGGCCTCGACAAAGGGGTAAGACCTGGTTCCTCCTGCTTGTTGATATACCAGACTACGGACATGTTGTCTGTCTGAATCGCAATAGTCCCTGAAGGAAGAACGTGGTGAAGTGCTTGCAACGCTAGGAGCACCGCCCTCATTTCCAGGACATTTATATGCAATGACGTCTCTGTGGGATTCCACGTGCCTTGGACAATCTTTCCCGCAGAATGCCCCCCCCCCCACCCGAGGCAAGAAGCGTCCGTCACTGTGGCTCGGGAAATGCAAGAAAAGGTCTCCTGCTAGGGGCTCCGGAGAAAGAAGCCACCACAGAAGGGAGTCCCTGCACGCTCTGCTGACCGCAATCGGAGAGTTTAGAGACGAACAAAGAGGAGACCACTGAACTTGAAGGGTCCATTGAAGAACCCGCATGCGTGGGCATGAATTAGAAGCGGATAGCTGCCGCCATAGAACCTAGGGCCCTCAGGACCGAAGCTGCAGTTGGGGATGGTTGCAGGATTGCTGTCACATGACACCTCAGGCTGACGATACGGTCTGGGGTGAGGAAGGCTCGCATTGATCTGGTGTCTAGTCTTCCTCCTATGAAATCTATAATTTGAGTTGGATTCAGAAAAGATTTCTCCCAGTTGATCGTGATGCCCAGCCTTGGTGCTAGTTGAAGAAAGTAATCCCTGGCTGAGCACAGAAGATGCCTTGATGATGCTGTCAGGAGCCAGTCGTCCAGGTACGGAAAGACCTGTAATCCCTGGAGCCTCAGGTGGGCCGCTACCACCGCTAACACCTTGGTAAACACCCTGGGGCTGAGATGAGACCAAAGGGAGGACCCTGAACTGATAATGACTGGCTCCCAGCCGGAATAAGAAACCTCCTGGATCGCCTGTCCATCCGAATGTGGTAGTACGCATCCTTGAGGTCTATGGAACACATCCAGTCGCTCTCCCTCAAGAGGGGAGTATAGATTGCAGGGTGACCATCCGAACTTTTGCTTGGTTACGACAGGTTCAACAGGGAAAGGTCTAAAATTGGTCTTAAGTCCCCTCTTTGGCACCAAAAGAACCTGGAGTAAAACCCTAATCCGCTTGATCTGGGGACGCTGGATGGCTCTTTTTCCTAGCAGCTGCTCGATTGGTGGAACATCTGGGAGGCTGATTTGGGAATCTTGAATAGGGGTATTGAATATCCTCTGGATATAAGTCGAAGCACCCAACTGTCTGTTGTTATGGACTCCCAAGAAGTCAGGTGCATCGAAACCGCCCGACTGCCTCCAGAGACGGACAGCCGGGCAACCCTTCAGGGCTGCGGGTCTCTGAGAAGGGTTCTCTGGACCCAAAATTGCCAGGAGCCCCTGCCTCTGGCACGACGACCTCCCGTCCTCCTCTGCCACGGAAGGACTGGTTATCCGAGCAGGTTGGGACTGCTGCGACTTCCGGAACCACATCTTCTTCTGTCCCTTTTGGTTCTTAGAGAAGGACCTCTGGGGAGCTGAGAAGCGGACTCGGCAGACAGCGTCTTCCCGCTCTTTTCGCTCTGGACTAATGTCTCAACAGTCTTGCCAAACAAGGCAGAACCATCGAAAGGGGCATTCGCGGTCGCCTTGAAGGGCTCTGCAAAATCACAATGGCGGAGCCAGGCCTGTCGCCTCATGACAAGGCCTGCTCGCTGGCTCTAGCGGCTCCCTCAGTAGCATGAGACAGCAGCCGATAGATGTGTTGGATACTGACCTGAGAGTGGCCATTCGGGTGGAGTAAACCTGTTTATCCTCACTCGAGATGGACTCGAGATGCAGCGTATTCTTTAATCAGATCCCGCTGCATCCTAATGACATGTGCCATGTAGTTCAGCTCTCAAGGAGAAGGTCGCTGAACTAAAACTCGCTTCCCAATGCGATCCATCGAACGGGACTCCTTGCCCGGAGGATGGACGGAGGGACTCTCCTGGGCCAATTCCTCTTCGTGGCTGCAGCCATCATCATGGCATCTACTGGGGACCCTTACTCCAGTGGGTGCGGTCTGATGGAGGAGAAAGAATGCGGTCCGATAGGCTCAATGGTGTCCGGATCCTGATGGATATAAGATCCACCAGGGGTCAGTAGGAGGACACCCAAGAGGTAGAAGGATGCCTCCAAGAACACAGACTCGTCCGAAGAAGCCTTGGGGCAGACCACCCCCGATCCTTAACATCTCCATGATGTCTCCAAATGCGACGTCCTCAGGGGTGACCTAGGGAGCCTTCCCTTCATCCAAGTCCGTGTCTTCAGTGACGGACTCAGGGGAGTCCATGTGCCTCCTCTTGCACTTACGCTCGAGGTACTTCATCGGGGCTGTCCGAGGAGTACTCTTCAGCAGATGGATGTTCCAAGGGAACCACTTGGGACATCGAGGCGGGCTGTCCCTGGGACCGGCTGGTGGGGGCCTGCCCCAACTGCAATGGAGTGCGGGATGGAGCCGTGGCAGGGACCGGGGTCGGATGTCCTCGACAGTGCCCTTTCCATAACGCGAAAGCCGAGGGGAGCCAGCTTCTAAGCCCCGAGCCGACCCCACTGGATCCGATCGGAGTCGGAGCGAAACCGCCGGATCCGAGACCAGTGTGCTCCGACCTGGACGGAGCCGAAGACACACCAGCTCCCTCGGATCCGAGGCTCGCCCTCGCTCGAGAGGTCGGGTCCGGCACCAAGCACTCAAGGGATGGGACGGATCCGAGGTGCGCCGACCTATCGGATCCGACCCACCCCGGATCCAAATCTGCACGGGCCGGAAGCTCCGAACCCGTGGTATGGGTCGGAGAAGGAGCTAATGGGGGAAGCCCCTCCCGGATGGGGGCTAGGAGCACTCCCATTTGCATTTGGGCCTGGATGAATTTTCTCATCATCCGTCCATATCAGCCATCGAAAAGGTCGATCTAGAGGAGGCCACCAAGCGGACCTAGAGAGCCGCCTCGGTGACCTCCTGGAAGGGTTAGCCTCCTCCTCGGGGTCAGGAGAGAACCGAGGGAGTGGAGCCGAGGAGGAGGAAGGCTAGAAGGCACAGGGGAGGCCCGCTAGATGGAGGAGCCGAACTAGAAGCTTCGCTCCTCTTGTGGTGCCTCTCCTTCTGTCTCTCCCTAGAAGAATCCTTCCTCCGCAACTTTAAGGGAGGTTGAGTCCCAGCCGAGGGGAGAACTCACAGCAACAGGTTGCTGACTGGGGCAGAGGCAAGCAGTATCTGGGGTAAAAGACCCGCCAGCACCAACTTCACTCCTCCCCTCCTCTTAGCGGGTTGAACCCTGCACAAATGGTACAACCAGATGACAGGTGTTCAACCCCAAGATTTGCTTGCCGAGTGTGGCCATCTGCTGGGGACAGCTTATGGCCACACTAAAACAGCCTTAGGGGCTTCAGACATTACACCTAAGGCCTAAACACACACACACAAAACAAACTACGAAAACCCGAGAAAAATTAACTAAAGAGGGAGGAAAGCCTTAACCACACACAACACTAACTAGATTAATAACCAAAAAAAAGAATTTGAAAACTTTTCCTGTCAAAAAATCTACACTTATCTCAACCAGAGCTCTAGAATGAAAAGCGGCAAACGAAATCTGAGGTCAGTCAGGGCTTGGCAAGGGGTTATGGGTAAGAGGGAGGAGCTAGGAGCTCGGAGCCTAAGCTTTTGAATTGCCGGCTCGGATCCGATACCCCACAGGTTGCAGACGAATGAAGTCTGCCTACTTCAGATCAATAAGTATCCTGTTTTCTTGCTTATTTTTTTACAAGTTATTGCTTATTCTTACCATTTATTGCACTTTTTGTCTGCTGCCTACCTTTTACTATATTTTATTGCTACACACTAATCTGCACTGTTGTACTGCAATTGTCTGCCTTACTGGGCCCGTTAAATCACTTTTGTTACTGCCTCACTGTTTGTAAAGTTTTAACTAGTTTCACTGTATGAAAGGTATTAAATGGAAATTTTCTCCATTTGTTAAGCATCTATTTCTTGTTCTGATTTTACTGCCAAGGAATGTATGATATAACTGAGTTGTTTTGCAGTTAAAAGCATTCTTTAGAGTCTCCTTGCTCTTTTTCTGTTTAAAACTTTCATTTAGTGTCTCGCTGCTGTTTTTCTGCTGTGATAACCATTTCTGTAGCGTTTTCTGCTTAAAATAGTGTAGCTAGTAGCTATAGCATGATCCAGTTTCAGAATTGCTGTCTCTGGGCCTGGTTGTTTGTTTGCAGTGGCTATTTGTTCTGAGCACATTTTCCAGGCCATCTTGGATTAGCAGAAGCCATTCTTCACATTAGTGAGTGTATCATGTTGACGGGCCACTGGCTGGTAAAGATTGCCTGATCCAGGGCTTGAAGCACCTTATTGTTTCTTTTGAGTTTTTTTAAGTTGTTTTATGTTTGAACCTTCCTCTACTTAAACCCTTTTTGAGAAGATTTCTGCTTATTCACACTCAGCTGAACGGTGGAGGGGCACTGATCACAACTCTGATATGTGATATATAAAAATAAGTATCCTGTTTTCTTCATTTTTACTAGCTATTGCTTATATTTACCATTTATTGCATTTTTTATTGTCTGCTGCATAAGTTTTACTGTATTTTATAGCTATAAACTAATCTTCACTGTTGTACTTCAATTGTCTGCCTTACTGGGCCTGTTAAATCACTTTTGTTACTGCCTCACTGTAAAGTTTTTCACTTGTTTCACTGTTAATTGGAAATTGTCTCCATTTGTTTAAGCATCTGTATGTTGTTCTGGTTTTCCTGCCAAGGAGTGTATCATACAACTGATTTGTTTGCAGTTAAAGCATTCTCTGGAGTCTACTTGTTCCTTTTTCTGTTTAAAACTTTCATTTAGTGTCTCACTGCTGTGATAAACATTTATGTAGTGTTTTCTGCCTAAAATAGTGTCTCTAAGCCTGATTGATTCTTTATAGTGGCCGTTTGTTCAGAGCACATTTTCCAGACCATCTTGGATTAGCAGAAGCCATTCTTCACTTTAGTGAGAGTGGTGTGTTGAATGGCCACTGGCTGGTAGAGGCTGACTGGTCTACGGCTTGGAGTAAGCACCTCATTCATTCTTTTAAAGTTGTTTCACGTTTGAACCCCTACCTTCAAAAATGTTTCTGCTTATTCACAATGAGCTGAACAGAGGAGAAGCAGTGACCAAAACTCTGATCTTGGATAGAAAACAATAAGTATCCTGTTTTCTTGCTTATTTTTACTAGTCATTGCTTATTCTTACCATTTATTGCACTTTTATTGTCTGCTGCCTACTTTTTTCTGTATTTTATTACTATACACTAATCTATACTATTGTACTGCAACTGTCTGTGTTACTGGGACTGTTAAATTACTTTTGTTACTGCCTCACTGTTTGTAAAGCTTTTTAACTGGTTTCACTGTGTGAAAGGTTTTAATTGGAAATGTTCTACATTTGTTAAGCATCTATTTGTTGTTCTGATTTTCCTGTCAAGAGGTGTATTATATAACTGATTTTTTTGCAGTTAAAAGCATTCTTTAGAGTCTCCTTTCTTCTTTTTCTGTTTAAAACTTTCATTTAGTGTCTCACTGCTATTTTTCTGCTGTGCTAAACATCTCTGTAGTGCCTAGAATAGTGTAGTTAGCAGCTGTAGCATAGTTTCCCACCATCACTCCCTATTGTGGTCTTGTTCTTAAACTTGGGGTCTTTGCAGTTGCCTGCCCCTACTGTAAATTTTATCTGGGACACTCCTCCCTGTCCACTCTCATTAGTTCATTCTAAATAATAAAGAAGGAATATTTGGTAAGGCCAACCCCCTTAGTTTCTTAACCTTGAGTTATCTTCTGTTCCTCTTTTATCCCATTCCACCTTTTTTCTAAAAAACAAGACACTTTATTCGGCTGCTTTTATAGTATTTGTGTTTCTTCCTCATGCTCTGTTCTTCATCTTCTTGTTTTTTCAGCTATTTGTTCTCTAAAGTGTTCAATTGCACCTTTTCTGCTGCATTTATTATTGCTTGCTGTTAGCCTGTTTAATTTGCAAATGTTACTCTAAGCCTCTTAGTTTTGGTTTAAGCACTTGGGCTTTAGGCATACCCTTAACTCTCCCTGGCCTCTCTCCCTGAGGTTCTGAAAGATATGGGTGAACAATTTCCTAAGGTTTCTCCTGCCAGCGTGGTTGATATGGGCTTCCTGAGAGAGTGTAGCAATGCTTTATATACACAGACAACCATTTATTACTATCACATTGGAATACAATTTGTAAGAGATGCAATTACATTAAGAATCTATGCTGTCTCCCTTACAATCCAGCATATCTGGCACTGAGAAGGTTGTCAACACAAGCAATACACCTCAAACTTAACCCACAACTACACAACACACACCCACATATGCAGAGGTTCTCAACAAAAACAGACCCAAACAAAGGAGACCTTGTAGGCAAAAACACACACAAACTCTACAACCCTCCACACCACATACTACACATAGTCCACACCACTAAGGTCTAAACATAAACCCAACATAATAGTCATAGGAGACCATTGTGAGACACACAGGTGTGCCTCTCTCACCAGGCTGGATTAGAAAAAAGTCACAGTCAAAGAGCCAGAATCTGCCATATCACTCAATAACAGGTACTTTTATGACTGTCACAGTCCATGTTGAGCTTAATGACTTGTGACATACCTCTTTGGACTATATGAAGAAAGACATGATTGAGCTTGCTGAATATGTGTCCCAGGCAGATATGTCCCTAGCCTTAAGCAGCATTCTACCATCACCCAAAATGATGCCTCAATACAAACAGAAAATGATTGACTAACAACTGGCTTAGTTTCTGGTGTCATTCCAGGGGGATCCAGTACCTGCCAGCCTGGGAAGATATGATCAACAGACCACAATACTTTGCTAGAGATGGCCTGCATCTGTCTCACTTGGGCTTCTGATAAAGGCCCTTGCCTTCCCCATAGTGCCTTTTTTTTTTTTTTTTTAAGAAAAGTCATGAGGTCGATACAACCAACATAAAAATTTCAACAAAACACAAAATAAAGGTCATGTTGCTAAATGCTAGGAGTCCAAATATGATGCGACACTGCCAGTCCAGCTATCTGGAATTTTGTAAATAATTCTATGTCATGACATAGAACTGTACGTTATGTACAGAGTTTCAAGAATGTAACCACAGCATACCTTGTTGGAACATAGAATATTAACTTACAAAGCTTCAAGAAAATAAGTTGAAATTAAGTGCTTTATGATGTACTATAAAAGTTAGTTTCAATGCAGCAAGAAGACAGCATTTCTAGAGCTAGAAGTTTTTTTTTACTGTCTTGGAGAGAAGTAATTACTAAGTTTAAAAATGTTTGTTTGTCTTGTCGGCTTTTCCCAGTTAGGGGTCGCCACAGCAGAACTCCGGTTCATTAATGATTGGCAATAGATTTTTTTTATGGTGCCGAGTTGCCAGCCCGACACCCAGCCTTCAGCGAAGGCACGCCCATCATGCATGTCTTTCAAACGCCACTCAACCGTGGGGAGGACATGCAGACTCCACACCGAAGGCACTCCAGCCGAGAATCGAACAGGAGAACCTCTTGCTGTGAGGCAACAAAACTACCACTACACCACCGCGGATTACTACTAAGTTTAAAAAATGTAAAGTGTTTTACTGCCATATGACTTCCTAGCAGATACAAAGTTCTGAGCAAACTTTTAAGATATATATTTTTGACACAGAGGTGTTAAATTCATGGCGTCTGCTTTAGCCTGGTAACAGAAGTCAGGTGACAAAAAGTGATTTCATCCAAGCTGAACCAGCAGTAATGTCTGATATTGATTTAGGAGCTTTCTCAGAGAGAGCGACTGGCATTTTGTATCTTGTCTTTGACCTAGAAACATTTATTCTGCCTGCATGTTGTCTGTAAGTAAAACTTAGGGCATAGTGTCTCTCTTAGAGATAGAAATATAGTAAAGATTAGTTGAGATGTTTTCTGTATTTATTTGAGACTGTCCTGCAATGGTGTTTTAAAATATTTCCTGTGATTCTGAACACTGAAGGAAGAGTGTCTGCTTTCGGACTATTGTCTTGTTCTTTTATTATTTATTATTAAATATATTTAAACCTATCTTTGTGGCTGATATTTGTGAGACATATTTAAGCTCTTAGCGTACTTGCATGTGTATTTGGTGTTGACACTGTACAGGCCACTCCTAATAGCCTGGCGCTTGGTCAAAAACTACCATTTGGATAATAGCAACATTACACAATAGGAGTGGTCACCCTTTGTAAGGGCCTTAGAGTAGCTGATAAAGAGCTGGTTGGTGGCAGTGATAACTACCTCAGTCTGGGCAGAAAGGGGTATAGCTAGTAAACCTGTGCCAGCATTCCCCCAGGAGTGTCTGTGTGTTTGTATAAAAATCAAATCTCAAAGTGTGCGTGTGTGTGTGTGTGTGTGTGTGTGTGTGTGTCAGCTACTTGGGCAGGGACATGAAGCACTGGTTGGACAGAGAGGGTGCTGGAGGTTTTGGCTTGAACAGTCGGATCAGGTCTTAACCCTATAGCTGCGCCAGTGGGGAGTCTTATTGGGGATCTGCAGAAACCAGTCTCAGACTGACTGTGATCTCTGTGTGCTCTTAAGGGAAAATTGTACTTTACTGTGTGTGTACTTATCCTCCCACTGTGGACATCCCTCACTGTTGCCAGTGGTGAGGATTGAGGCTTCTTGATTACTGGGTCAGTGCAGGGATGTCACATATTAATTGTTTGGCAGTGGAGGAATAGCTACATCACATATTAATTGGTGAACAGTGGTGGGGTAGCCACATCACATATTAATTGGCTTGTAGTGGCGTGGATCCTGAATTCCTGTACCTTGTGTACAGTGGTCGCTGAAGGTAGTTGTACTCTCAATCAGCCACACAGTGAATATTCAGAGTTCATATCACAATTGTTTTTTTTGTTAGCTTAGTCAGTCAGGGAGAGCAGGCAAGCATGTCAGCAGAGAAGAATAGCAAGCAGACTAAGAGCCAGTTGGTTTAGATGTGCCAGGCTAAAGTACTGGTGCATACTAACCTGACTAAAGCAGACATGATTGCAGCTTTAATCACATCTGTATCACAGAACAGCAACCAGGAGGACAATCAGACTGGCCGTGGAGATGTACAACTCTCAGAAAATGGACAGCTCAACATTTCCACAGAGGACTTAAAAATCCATCTGGAGTTAAAGAGACTTGAGCTAGAGGCCAAGCGTTTTGAAATAGAAGCAGCAGAGAAACTGAGATGTCTTGAGGCTGAGGAAAATGAGAAACTGTGATGGCTGGAAGCTCAGGAGAAGGAGAGGCAGAGGCAACATGAAAAGGAGATGGTGACTATTCACCAGAGTCATGGAGGCAATGGGGAAGGGAGTAACCAAACCCCAATGCAACAAAGGTCAGTAAATTTCTTCAACAATTTACAGACAGGGATAATTTTGATAGTTTCATTCATATGTTTGAGAGGATATGTAAACAGTATAATGTTGACCAAGTGCTCTGAGTACAGTTCCCGACTCCCTTACTCCATGGTAAAGCTGCAACTGTTATTTCTAAACTGTCTGATACTGATTGTTTAAATTATAATATTGTAAAAAAACAGTTTGCTAGAATGTTTTAAGTAAACACCTGAAGCTTATAGGAAAACGTTTTGTGAGCATAGACACAAGGCAGATGAAAGTGTATGTGAATATGTTGCTGAACTAAGCACTTATTTTCATAGGTGGGCGAGTGGATCAGGTCACCACTTTTGAAGGGCTGGCAGACCTTTTCGTGAGGTGGTTAGCTGATGGACAATGCACTACTGCAGATGAGTTGGGAAGAAGGGAGACCTATACCTAGAAAGCAGGGCATCACTGCACATGAAAGGGACACCCAGGCTGCTCATGGGTCTAAGGGTACCCATGGTGGGCAGCCCAGACTGCCCTAACAGGGTCTGCCAGTAGGAGGGGAAGTCACCAGTTCAAGTACATGTCCAGGACCAAGGGTTAAATGTTTTAAGTGCAACCAGTGGGGCCATGTATCATACAGATGTCCATGGAGGCAAGGTGGGGAATAAAAATTGGGGACAAACCCAGAGCTGTTGGACATGCTTCACCTAAAGAAAGCCCAATCCCTCTGAGCTACATGATCTAGGGACCTAAAATTTGTCACCACAATAAACAGAACATACTGGAGGGATAGATTCCTGTCCTGGAGACTTCCCATGCTCTTGAACAAGCTACCCATTTATATCAAACAAAACTCCTCATTAGCACTCTTCAAGAGAAATCTTGACGAGTGGATGGGAAATAGGAAATTCACCCAGGGGATCACTTCTGTGGCTCTGCTCGACAGAGGCACAGGTAAATAAGTTCTTGGGTGGCAAAAGCCATGGAACCTTTTTGGATAGGCTTATTAAGGCCCTTGGGCCAATAGCCTAGTACCTACCTATGAACCTATGAGAACCAATAAGTGGGAATGACAAAATGCCAACATTAGGTTGTCTCGAGACAACAAGGTGCCAAACTACCACAAGAGGTTATATCCTATCTTACTGAATGGGAAAGAGGCCATGGCTAAGAAAGACACAGCCTCTGACCTAACCATTGCGAAGCCTGCAATGGTTACACACGCGCACTACTTGCTTGGGCAGTCTACTCCAGCCCGAGCTTTAGTAGGGACCCCTTTCCAAATACCTTTGGCTAGGGTTCACCTTTACTGGGATGGTGGAAGAGGAAACAAGCAAGTAGGTGTGTTAGAGGATATCCCTGCAGATGTCCTGATAGGAAATGATTTTGATAATGCAGTACTGTGTCTGCATGCAGTTACACACAGTCAGGCTTGGAGACAAGCATGCGAGTCTAGTAGCCTGGGGGAGACCCAGACAGACTGCACACTTGCAGCCAGGACTGGTGAGATGGTTACTTTAGGGAGGGAGCTACCCTGTAGCAGTGAGACTGAAAGTGAGCCACAGCTGCTTGTAGGTATTGATGTTCCCTTGGACAGAATGACTGCAAGGACAGAGGTGAGTAGTAGTACCCAGGCCGACAGTGAGACACCTCTGTCACAGAATACCAGACTTCCTGTGGAAGGGGAGCTGGGAAGGGTTAGAGAGAGAGAGTTGAAAGGCTCAGCTCTCAGACCCTACATTACAAGGCCTAAGGGAGGTAGCTAGTGAGATACCTCATTCTCAAGGGAAGCGGGAATCTGTATACTGGGACAAAGGGTTACTGTATACAGAGTGAACCCCTGAGGGAGGGTTAGAGGGTAAAAGAATACAGCATTTGATAGTGCCCAGAGCCTACCATCTGGCTCTTCTAGACATAGCCCATGATATTCCCTCTGCAGGGCATATGGGCATAAAATGTACACCGACATATTATGAAGAACTTCTATTGGCCTGGGATTTCCAGATATGTAACAGGGTACTGCAAGACCTGTGAGCAGTGCCAAAAGGTAGGCAAGGCAGGAGATAAGGTGAAAGCTCCTTTGATGCCTTTGCCTGTGATTGAGGAGCCATTTCAGAGGGTATCTATGTACATTGTGGGGCCTCTCAGTACCCCAAGTTCCACAGAGAAAAAATATATCCTAGTGGTAGCAGAGGCAGTGGCTCTGTCCTCCATCGAGGTAGAAAAGGTGACAAATGCTTTGTCAGAGATTTTCAGCAGGGTAGGTTTCCCAAAAGAAATACTGACTGACAGAGGTGCCAATTTCATGTCAGACCTGCTGACTTGTCTGTGGAAGTACTGTGGGGTGAATCACCTAAAGACCACCCCCTACCATCCCCTGACTAATAGTCTTGTTGAGAGGTTAAACTCTACACTTAAGATGATGATATGGGCATTTGCAGACCAGTTTAAGAGGGTTTGGGACAAATATTTGCCTCATCTGTTTGCTTACAGAGAGGTTCCCAGGAATCCACAGGGTTTTCACCCTTTGAGTTGTTGTATGGGCATAGGGTGAGGGGACCTCTAGATTTGATTCAAGATGAGTGGGAGGGTGAGTGAGAGTCCCACAAGGTGTCTGTTGTGGCATATGTCCGAAACCTCAGGACAAGGTTCACGGAACTCATAGGCTTGGCCTAGGAGAACCTGGCAGAAGCCCAACAGCAGAAAAAGTTCTGGTATGACAGGAATGCTAGAGCTAGACAGTATGCTGTAGGGCAGCAGGTAATGGTTCTCATTCCTGTCAGACACAACAAGCTGCAGGCAGCTTGGGAGGGACCTTACAAGGTGGTAAGAAAGGTCAGTGATGTTAACTACATGGTAGAACCGCTAGGCAGGAGGCAGGGACACAAATTGTACCATGTTAACATAATAAAACCATACCATGATATGGAGGCCCTTGTGCTGAGTATTTGCAGTTGATGTCAGGAGGAGTCTGAGAGGGATCTGGTGACTGATCGCCTCAGTGAGGCGAGGACTGACACCTCAGTGGAAGGTATAGCAATGCCCCTGCAGCTATCCCCTACCCCAGTTGGAGAACTCCGAGTAGTACTACAGGTGTTTGGGAACATGTTCACCTGGTGCAGCACCATGTGGATACAGGACCCCAAAGGCCTATTAAGCAGGCCCCTTATAGGGTGCCTGAGAGAGTTAAACAGACTCTGAGGGAGGAGATACAGGAAATGTTGGAACTAGGGATAATTCAAGAGTCCAACTGTCCCTGGGCCTCCCCAGTAGTGCTAGTACTAAAGAAGGATAGCAGCACCAGGTTCTTTGTGGACTACAGGAAATTAAATAGTAACACAGAGTCAGATGCTTACCCCATGCCTAGGACAGATGAAGCCCTACAGCAGCTGGGTGGGCTTAAGTATCTTACCACTATTGATGTTACCAAGGGTTACTGGCAGGTGCCCTTGACTCCCAGTACTAGAGAGAGGTCAGCATTTGTGACTCTATGAGTTCACAAAGAAGCCCAGCAAATGTCAGGGGGTATGGCAGAGTTATCCTACTTGGGACATAGAGTGGGGGAGTGGCAAGATCAGGCTAGAACCTGCCAAAGTGGAAGCCATTCAAGCATGGCCTGTCCCCGTTACCAAAAAAGCAGGTGAGGGCATTCTTAGGAACAGTGGGGTACTACAGAAAGTTTGTCCCCAATGATAGTACCATAGCTGCTCCTCTCACAGACCTGACAAGGAAAAAACAGGCCATATAAGGTAGTGTGGACCCCAGCATGTGAGTAGGCAGAAGCTTAAAGGAGCTTTGGGAGGACCCGCTGTATTAGCCAGTCCAGATTACAGCAAATAATTTGTTGTGCAGGTGGATGCTTCAAACCATGGGGTGGGGGCTGTACTTAGCCAGGTTTTCTCAGAGGGAGAAGAGCACCCAATGGTATATCTCAGTCATAGGCTCCAACCCAGGCAGGAATGCTATGCAGCTGTAGAAAAGGAATGCCTAGCCATAGTGTGAGCACTGCAGAAACTTCAGCCTCATCTGTATGGAAGGAAATTCACTGTAGTTACAGACCACAGTCCCCTAACATGGCTACATTGAGCCTGCCAACAAAATGCCAAGTTACTAAGGTGGAGCTTAGGGTTGCAAGCATATGATATGACAGTGCAGCACCGCAGTGGGGTTAGAAATGCTAATGCAGATGGGGTCTCAAGACAGGGAATAGGGTAAGGTATTCCTAGATAGGCTCAACTCCCTCAAGCAACGTTTCTCAAGGGTCACTTGAAAAACTAGCTTGAGTTTTCAGGGGAGGGGAGAAATATGACACTGCCAGCCCAACTATCTGTCATTTGTGAACATTTATATGCATTATACAGAACTGTATGTTATGTACTGAGCTTCAAGAATGTAACCATAGCATATCCTGCTGGAACATATAAGATTAACTTACAAACTTTCAACTTATTTTCTTGAAGTTAAGTGCTTTACAATGTACTATTAAAAGTTAGTTTCAATGCACCAAGAAGACAGGATATCTACAGGTAGAAGTTTTTATTCTGTTGTCTTAGAGAGAAGCAATTACTAAGTTTAAAAATGTAAATTGTTTTATTGCTATATGACTTCCTAGCAGCTACACAGTTCTGAGCAAACTTCTGAGAGATTTGTATTTTTGACACAGAGGTGTTAAATTCTTGGTTTCTGTTTTAGCCTGGGAAGTGGAGTCAGGTGGCAAAAAGTGGTGTCATCCAAGCTGACACAGCAGTAATGTTTGATATTGATTTAGGAGCTCTCTAAGAGAGAGACTGGCATTTTGTATCTTGTCTTGGACCTAGAAACATCCATTCATCACTTTGGCCTGCATGTTGTCTGTAACTAAGACTTACGGCATAGTGTCTCTCTTAGAGATAGGAATATAGTAAAGATTAGTTTAGATGTTTTCTGTATTTGTTTGAGACTGTCCTGCAATGCTGTTTTAAAACATTTCCTGTGATTTTGAACTCTGAAGTAACTGTGTCTGCTTTCTGAGTATTGTCTTGTTCTTTTATTATTTATTATTAAATATATTTAAACCAATCTTTGTTGCTGATATTTTTGAGACATATTTAAGCTCTTAGTGTACTTGTATATGTATTGTGTGACACTGTACAGGCCACTCCTAATAGCCTGGTGCTTGGTCAATAAAAAGAAGTTATGTTCTTACCATAACGTTCCATCTGGAGTGTTCATCTCACCTTTGTTCTTACACACGGGTTCGGAGCCGATCCTCGGCTCCGAGTCGGCCGCATAGCAAAGCTCTGCATCTTAGAGAAGCTCGAGACCAGGCTATATCCCACAATCCTCCCTGCCATTACTCAGATCTAGTTTGCAATCAAACCAGACTAACAATAACCCTGAGGTGCTAAGGCTACAAACTGCCACAAAAATTCAGAGACACCATCTCACTGACAAATTAACTAACGGGTAACGAAATATACCCTATGAGGTAAGAGGTAATATACAGTCGGAAGAGGTAAAGACATGTGGACCAGACTCTAGTCCTACTCGTTCTTCCAAACACGTGAAAGAGGGAAGGGGGGGAAATGTAAGAACAAAGGCGAGATGAACACTCCACATGGAACGTTATGGTAAGAACATAACTTCTTTATGTGACAGTGTTCAATCTCGCCGTTTGTTCTTACACACTGGTAGCGTCCCTAGCTCCATCACCCTGAGTGACTCATGGAAGAACGTTCCTGAGCACAGTGGAACCAAAAGATGTCCTGTCTTTGGAGGCTTTGTCAACCCTATAATGAGCGATGAAAGTATGTGGTTTAGACCACGTGGCTGCTGCACAAATCGTGTCCAAAGGCAGGCGAGCTGCATGAGCCAATGAAGTGGAGACGGACCTAGTAGAATGGCCTTTAGGTTTGGTGGGCAAGGCCTGATTTGACTTAGAATACACAAAGGCTATACAATCAGTAAGCCATTTAGAGAGCACACGTTTTGTAACTGCCATGCCCTTTTTATTGTCTGCAAATGCAACAAAAAGTTGATCTGTTTTTCTGTAGTCTTTAGTCCTGTCCAAATAAAATCTTAGCTGTCTGTGGACATCTAACTTGTGTAGCATATATTCCAACTTGCTGGTATGGTTTCTGAAGAAAGTAGGGAGTTCAATGGACTGATTAATATTTATGACAGAACATACCTTAGGAAGGAAGGACGGATTTGTTCGTAAAGAGACTCTATCTGGGTGGAAAATTAAGTAAGGCGGTTTAACTGATAGTGCTTGCAGCTCTGACACTCTCTTTTTCTTGTAGCGGTTACTTCAGCTCGGAGTCTTCCATGACAAAAACTTCAGGAGGCAAGAAGAGACTGGTTCGAAGGGTGGCAACATTAGTTGTGACAACAACAAATTTAAATTCCATGGGAATAAAGGGTCTCTGACGGGCGGACGAAGATGGAAGGAAACTTTCATAAAAGCCTTACAAAGCCTGTGGGACATAAAAGAAGAACCGTCCTCACCAACATGGAAGTTGGATAAGGCCGCCAGCTGTACTCAGTGTGGAAGTAGAGGCTCCTTTGTGGAAAAGGATGGATAGAAATTCTAGAACTTTATGTAAAGGAGCAACCAGGGGATCCAAGTGTTGACTAGATGCCCAGTACACAAAGCGTTTCCATTTACTCTTGTAGAGTTTTGTGGTGGAAGCCTTATGAGAGGCAACCAAAACGCGTTGAACTGCCGGAGAAAATAGATCAGACCTGGCTAGGCAGGGAAGTGGAGCAGCCAAGCTGCTAGTTTGAGGGATAGAAGAGACGGGTGAGGAACTCCCGACAAATGTGTCAGTAGATCTGGTACTGGGTCCAGGATCCACGGTTCCTCTGTTTGATGGGCTCGAAGAAAGGGGAACCATATCGGTCGAGGCCAGACTGGGGCTATGAGTATAATTGTCCTTTCCAGGTTCATGGCTTTTTGAAGGAATTTGGGAATCAAGGGGATAGGTGGAAATGCATATAGGAGACCCGGGGGCCAATCGTGTATGAGTGTGTCCCTGGGGACATCCCCTGGAGGGGGTAGAAGGGCAAAATAGCTTCTGCATTTGGTATTCATCGGGGAGGCGAATAGATCGCAGCAAGGCTGGCCCCATTTGCGGAAAATTCTTTCTGCCACCTGTAGTTTTTTGAGGGACCACTCGTGAGGTAACAGGATGGCTCTGCTCAACCTGTCCGCAATGACGCTGGATGACCTCGGGATGTGTGTTGCCATCAGAAAGCGACCCGCGGACTCTGCCCATTGCCAAATTCTCATGGCCTCTCTGCATAAAGGGTAAGATCTGGTTCCCCCTTGTTTGTTTATGTACCAGACTACAAACATGTTGTCTGTCTGAACTGCTATTGTTCCTAGAGGTAGGAGGCTTTGAAAGTGTTGCAACGCCAAGAACACCGCCCTCATTTCCAGAACGTTTATGTGCAGGTTGTACTCTATGTTGGACCATACCCCTTGGACTGTTCTTCCCTGAAAAATCCCCCCCCCCACCCTATCAGGGAAGCGTCAGTGGTTATAGTGGCCGTCGGATTCGGCAGAACAAATGGACGACCCACAGTGAGATCCTGAGTGGACACCCACCATGAGAGGTCTCGCTTGCAAGAATCTGTTATCTCGTGCGTTAGGGGTAACTGCTGGAACGACCACTGCGTGAACAGCAGCCATTGTAGGAGCCTCATGTGCAATCTCCCCATGGGAACCGCAATCAGGGATGCTGCCATGAGTCCCAAAACCTTCAACACCAATTTGGCCGGGTCTTTCCTGCACTGCAGTAGAAGAAGAACCTGTTCCTTGAGGGATGAAGCCCTTACTTGAGGGAGCTTTACCAATGTTAAGCGCGTATCTAGGTCCGCTCCGATGAATGAAATATGCTGTGAGGGCAGTAAGACAGATTTTTCGAAGTTTATGGAAATCCCTAGGTGGGAACAAAGGTGGACTGTATAGTTTCTGGCTTGTATGAGGCGACACTTGGTGGTGGCGGTGAGGAGCCAGTCGTCCAGATAGGGAAACACCTGGAATCCTAGACATCTCAAGTGAGACGATACCACTGCCATGCATTTGGTGAATACCCTGGGGGCTGAGGTGAGCCCAAAGGGCAGGGCTCGAAATTGAAAATGACTGGCTCCCAGCCGGAAGCGCAGGTGATCTCTGGACGGTCTGGCCATCTTGATGTGGTAGTACGCGTCCTTGAGATCTATAGAGTACATCCAGTCGTCCTTCTGTAAAAATGGAAGGATCGATTGAAGCGTGACCATCCGGAACTTTTGCTTCTTCACGAAGGTATTGAGATTGCCGAGATCCAAAATGGGTCTCCAGTCCCCCGTCTTTTTTGGAACTAAAAAGAACCTTGAGTAAGTTCCTGATCCTTTTTGGTCCTCCGGGACTGAGTGAATGACTTCTTTTGAGCAGCTTTGAAATTTCTATTGCTGCTGGGCCTCGCAGACGGGGTGGCACATCTGGAGACCTTCTTTGTTGGGGTGGAGTTGACAAAGGGTATTTTGTATCCTCTGGTTACAATGCTTTTTACCCAGGAGTCTGAGGTGAGAGTTAGCCAGGCCTGTGGGTATAAAGCCAAGCGACCCCCGACTGCCTCCAAAGCAGGACAGTTGGGGCCCCCATTCAGGGGTGCTGGAAAGGCTTACCAGGGATAGTATCCCTGTCGCCTTGGTTCTGTGGACCCCCTCTGCCTCGGGGGGGGGGGGTTCACTCTGTGTGGCCTGGAAAGATCCCCGAGTTCTACGGAACCACATTTTTCCACCTCGTTGCCCTTTGGGGTACGGTCTAGATGGAACAGAAAAACGGACTCTGACAGCAGACAGAGTCTTTCCTTCCTGCTCACACCGAGTTAATGTCTCTTTCACTTTGGGCCCAAAAAGAGTGGCACCATCAAAGGGGGCGTTGGTGAAAGAAGACTTGAAGGCTTCCGCAAAAGAGCACAGCCACATCCAGGATCGTCTTCGTAGAGCAATCGCTGAAGCTGCGGCCCTACTCGACCCTTCAGCCGCATACGAGATGAGCCTCATGGACGAGTTCACTACGGAGGTAAGGGTGTTAAGTTGTGCTGTTACCTTATCTGAAACAGCAGCATCTGTGTTACCCTGGAGGGTATCTCTTAGCTCCTTGATGAGATCCCTCTGAAGTCATGTCAAATAGTTTAGCGAACGCATGGAAAAAGTCGCTGAACTAAATACGCGCTTCCCGTATCTGTCCATAGTCCTAGAATCTTTATTAGGAGGATGAACAGAAGAGGAAGACTCCGACATCTCCTTTTTAGTGGCTGCGGCCACCACCATAGCGTCAACCGGGACTCCTTTGGTAAGATAAGTCTTGTCCTGGGGAGCGGTAATAAATTTACTTGGTTTTCGAGGGACCGGTTCCACTGTGTCCAGTGTCTCCCACGCCCTGCGAGCAATCAAATCCATTAACTCATCGAAGGGCGGAGTAACCCAGGAGGTAGAAGGTTGAGCACCAAATGCCTTCAGCAACACCGACTCGTCCTCAGTGGGGGCTAGGGACTGCCAATCACCCCTCTGTTTTAATATCTCCAAGATGTCTGCAAAGGAGACATCCTCGGAGGGGGATTTTGGGGACCCCTCTGACTCATCCAAGTCAGTGTCAGAAATTAGAGATTCCTGTGGGGAATCTAAGTGCCTCCTCTTGCACAATCTTTTCCTCGGAACCTCATCGGAGGGAGATTCCGGTGGGGCCTCCAAGGAACAGGGGGCATCCTCTGGGGATGGCTGAGACAATGGTGCTCCACGCTTTGGATGTGTCCTGGGCACAGAAACAGAGAGCGGCTCCTTAAGTGAGGGAGAAGACGCGTCCGATGAAGTGGTTGTGTAGACAAAACCTTCCTCATAAGGTCAAAAACCCCTGAACCTCGAGTCGAGGACTCCCCCGGTTCTGAAGAACATGGAAGAATCCGAGACACGGGGCCCATGGGTCTCGACCCCGAGGACGGAGCCGAGCCGATCTGCGCCAAGGCCCCGAGAGGGAGAATCGGCACCGAAAGGTCTGTACGACTCTCGGTCCCGGAACCAAGGAGAGATCGTCGACTCCGCGACTCACCTATAGGTTCCGATGGAGTCGAGGTAAATGGTGTCGATCATGCAATGGACGGTTTCGGCACCGAGGGCTCCACTATCATCGGCTCATCCTCTTCCGGCTCCTAAGACTGGTTGGGTCTCGAAGGAGGACCTGTTGGAGATAAGGGAGGGCCTTCTAGTTTCGACACCAATTGGGAGGAAACTGCAATCAATTTGGAAAGGGCCGTGTTCTCCATAAGTTTCTGCACGACACGATCCACATCAGTATCGGATAATGGTCTGGAAGATCGGGTCGAAGGGGCCGAAGATGGCACCGGGTCGAAGGGGCCGAAGATGGCACCGACCGAAGGATAGACGGTGGCGGTAGTTCCGACACCGGTTCCAAGACCTGGGGCTCAGTGAGAGATTAACGTTCGATGCTTGGCCCCGAAGTCTGTGGAACCGGCGAACGAACTTTAGAAGATGTACTCGGAGCCGATGACATGGGCTCCGACATCTTCGACCCCTTCGAGGACTTAGAAGCCTGGTCAGACTTGTCCAAGGCCTCCTGGAAGGCAGGCTTAAGAAGTCCCCTGTCAATAAGTTTCCTGCGTCTATCAGTCATGACCCTCCCACTGAAGGAATGGCAAACAGAGCAATCCTCTTGCAAGTGGAGAGGGCCAAGACAGTAGATGCAGGAAGTGTGGTTGTCAGTGATGGACATTTTCTGTCCACACTGACACCTTTTAAAACCAGACTTGGCTTTTTCAGACAAAACTGTAAAGAAGAGGGAATTTAAAGTGTAATAATTTTAAGTTTAAAGAGAATTTACAGTTAAAGTAAGGGTAGGCCCCAAAAGGGAAACCTATAAAAAAACTAACTACAATATATACACACACACACACACACACACACACACACACACACACACACACACACACACACACACACACACACACACACACACACACACACTATAGTATAGAAAATAAAATATCAAAAAACTACAGGAGTATAAGAACTTTTGAAACAAAGAAAAAAGACTATCTTATCTGTCTAACAACAAACTCTGGTCCGAGCTCTCTGTAGCGATGTGACCCATTACAGCGGCAAACTAGATCTGAGTAATGGCAGGGAGGATTGTGGGATATAGCCTGGTCTCGAGCTTCTCTAAGATGCAGAGCTTTGCTATGCGGCCGACTCGGAGCCGAGGATCGGATCCGAACCCGTGTGTAAGAACAAATGGCGAGATTGAACACGCTCACATCAATTGTTATGTACTCACCATAACGCTAGATGTATGTAGTCCATCTCGCCTCACATTCTTCACTTGTGGGTCCGGAGCCGAATGTTGGCTCCGACTCGGCCTATCTACTAGCTCGAAAGTCTTTGATTGGCTGGGCTAAGATGGTATCCCACAATACACTGTTCCACATCCCCAGATCTAGTTTGCTGCCATCAGAAAAATCATATCTATCGCCCAAACACACACACATACTCATGACAACGAGGTCCAACAAACTGTTCAAAGGGACTAGTGACATGAGATATACCAGGGGATCCTCCAAATCCTCCAGGCGTGGGGGACGGTGGGGGGTAATGAAGAATGTGAGGCGAGATGGACTACATACATCTAGCGTTATGGTGAGTACATAACTAATTGATGTTATGTGGTCCTATCTTGCCTACATTCTTCACTTGTGGGTCAGCGTCCCTAGCACCTACATCCTGGGTGGCTCAATGGAAAATACTCCTGAGTACTGTGGAACCAAAAGATGACCTGCCCCTGGACACCACATCCAATTTGTAATGGGAAACAAATGTATGAGGAGAAGCTCATGTTGCAGCCGCACATACATCATCCATGGATAACCTAGCCTGGAAGGCCGTGGAAGTGAAACTGCTCTGGTAGAGTGTGCTCTGACTGGGAAAGGCAAGCTTTCTCCCTGCCTGGTAAATAAAGGAGATGCAACCAGCTATCCACCTAGAAATGTTGACTTTGGAGACCGCAGACCCCAGCGATTTTCCGAGAACGAAACAAAGACCTGGTCTGACTTCCGCCATTCTTTAGTCCTGTGTAGATAAAAGCGTAGTTGCCTATGAACATCCAACAGGTGAAACTGGTACTCTGCCTTATTATAGAAGTTGGGGAAGAAAACCGGCAGCTCAATGGACTGATTAATATTAGATAAGGAAGCCACCTTGGGAAGAAAGGACGGGTTTGGTCTGAGAGAGACCCTATCTTTATGGAATATCAAATATGGGGGCTTGACTGATAGGGCCTGGAGTTCTGATAGCTATCATCGGCCAGAAAAGTATCAGAAAAGCAGATTTCCATGTAAGGAATTTTAAATCGCAGGAAGCCGCGGGTTCAAAAGGTGGGAGAGTGAGGGCCTGCAGAACAAAATTGAGGTCCCAGGGCATAACCGGTTGAGATACAGGGGGACGAAGGAGAAGAGTACCTTTCATGAAAGCTCTACACAGCCTGTGTGCCATTAAACTAGGTTCATAAGCCACATGATAATTAGAAATAGCCGCTAGCTGAACTTTGATGGTGGCTGAGGCAGACCCTTGGTAGAATAAATGAGACAAAAATGCCAAAACAGAGTCAATGGGAGCCGTGTAGGGGTCAATACCTTTTGACGGGGCCCATATCGAAAACCTTTTCCACTTGCTAGAGTAGACCTTCCTAGTAGACGGCTTATGAGAGGACAAAAGAATATGGACTACATCAGGAGAAAAATCGTGACACCTGACTATGGATGGAAGTGGAGTAGCCAGGCGGTCACAGCAGGAGTGTCTCCAGGGAAGAGTGGAGCTGTCCCGACTTATGTGTCAGCAAGTCTGGACGAGGGTCCAGAGTCCAAAGAGCATCCACGATGTAAGGTTGAAGGAAGTGGAACCATACTTGTCGAAGCCAGTGTGGTGCGATCAGAATCAATCTGCTTCCCAAGGATAGCGCTTTCTGGATCACCCTCAAGATAAGGGGGAACGGAGGGAAAGCATACAGCAGACCAGAGGGTCAATTGTGCGCCACAGCCAGAGAAGTAGTTGCTGCATTTCGCATTGAGAGGGCTGGCAAAAAGGTTGCAGCAAGGCTGATACCATTTGCTGAATATGCTGTCCAACACCTGGTGGTTCAGGGACCACTCGTAGGGCATGAGGATCACCCTGCTTAGCCTGTCTACGATCACACTGGTTATCCTCGGGATGTGCATTGCCACCAAGGCCTGCTGGGAAGCTGTCGCCCAATTCCACACTCTCATGGCCTCCCTGCATAGTGGGTACGATCTGGTTCCTCCATGTTTGTTGAGATACACAGACAATATGTCAGTAGTCCCTATGGGGAGGACATCTTGAAGCGCCTGCAACGCTAGGAGCACTATCCTCATCTCCAGGACATTTATGTGCAAGTCTATCTCGTGCTCGTGCCACGTGCCTTGGACCATCCTGCCGAAATAATGCCCCCCCACCCTATCCAGGAGGCGTCTGTGGTCACTGTGGCTACCGGGTTGGGTGAAACAAAGGGTTTACCTACGTCTAAATTGTTGGTGCATAGCCACCGAGGTCTTGCTTGCATTTGCCTGTGATTAAGATTGGATGGGATTAGTGGTAGTCTTTGGAAGGACCATTGGGCGAATAAGAGCCACTGTAGGATCCTCATATGCAACCTCGCTAACGGGATCATCATGATAGTGGATGCCATTGTCCCCAGTAACTGAAGCACTAGTCTTGCCCTCACACGTGTCAGAGGCATCATCATCCGAACCTGTCATTGTAACCCTGTGATCCTTTCCATAGGTTGGAATGCTCTCAACCGAATAGTGTCCAACTCTGCTCCTATAAATAAGACACGCTGTGAGGGTAGCAAGGCAGATTTTTTCCAGTTTATTGTGATGCCTAACTGGTGACAAAGATCGATCACAGTATCTCTGTTTTGAAGAAGTAGATGCTTGGTGGGGGCGGATAGGAGGCAGTCGTCCAGGTAAGGAAACACCTGGAATCCTTGACATCTCAAGTGAGCAGTCACCACTGCCATGCACTTGGTGAACACCCTGGGGGCTGTGGTCAGACCAAAGGGCAGGGCTCGAAACTGGAAGTGTCTGGCGCCCAGCCAGAAGCGTAGATGACATCTGGATGCTCTGTCCATTTTGATGTAGTAATAATCATCCTTCAGGTCGATGGAGCACATCCATATTTTCTTTCCCAATAACGGGAGAATTGATTGTAGTGTGACCATCCGGAATTTGGACTTGTGTACATAATGATAGAGTCGGCTGAGATCCAAAATGGGTCTCAGGTCCCTCGTTCTTTTCAGCACCAAAAAGAATCTCGAGTAAGTCCCTAATCCGATCTGGTCTGGGGGGACTGGTTGGATGACTCCTTTTTCTAGCAGCTGAGAAACCTTTGCTGCTGCTTGACCCCTTTGACTGGGTGGAACGTCTGGGATATTTTTGACGGGAGGAGATGTGGAGTGAAATGGGATGGTGTAACCTCCGGCGATTATCCCTAATACACATCTGTCCTGGGTGATGTTGACCCAGGCTTCCGGATACTGGGAGATTCGACCCCCGACTGGCTCCGGAGAAGCACAGCCGGGCACACCCTCAGGAATGAGAGTATGGGGAACCGCAGAAGGAATTACGGTCCCCGAATTGCGGGGGCCCCCTCTGCCTCTGGGGCGACGTCTCCCTGAATATGACCCCCTCCCCTGCCTCGGGGGGGGGTCTCACCCTGTGCGGTAGGAAAGGACCTTTGCGATTTTTTGAACCACATCTTTCCCCCTTGCTGAGCCTTGGGATAAGGCCTCGATGGGAGGGAAAAACGGACTCCTACGGCAGACAAAGTCTTTCCCTCTTGCTCGCACCTGGTGAGCGTGTCTTCGACTTTGGTCCCAAACAAGGAGGAACCATCGAAGGGGGCATCAGTAAAGGAAGACTTAAAGGTCTCTGCAAAATGACACAGGCATAGCCAGGCTTGCCTCCTGAGGGCCACCCCTGAACTAGCCGCTCTACTAGCTCCCTCGGCCGCGTACGAAATCAGTCGCATGGATGAGTTAGCACTGGAGTTAAGGGTAGAGAGCTAAGCAGTGACCGTTTGAGTCACCGCCTCGGGTACGTTACCCGTTAGAGTATCTCCTACCTCCTTAATGAGATCTCTCTGGAGCCGCGTGAAATGAGACAAATAATTCAGCGACCGCAAGGTAAAGGTCGCTGAAGACAGTGTACGCTTCCCGTACCGATCCATCGTCCTAGACTCCTTGTTAGGGGGATGGACCGCAGAGGAAGACTCAGCAACTTCCTTCTGTGTGGCAGCCGCCACCACCATAGCCTCTACTGGGACTCCCTTTGTCAAAAATTCTTTGCCTTGGGGGCAGACAAAAATTTGTTGGGGCGTCTAGGAACCGGCTCCACGGAGTCAGGAGTCTCCCACACCCTTCGACAAATAAGGTCCAGGAGCTCGAAGGGTGGAGACACCCAGGAGGCGGAGGCGGAGGGCTGGGCACCAAAGGTTCATAGATTCATACTAGACTATTTACCCTGGGGCAATTATAAGCCTAGCCCGATTCTGTATGGCTTACGCCACCCCTTGATTTGAGTATACTGTGCCCTTTTTAAGGTTTAGTTTACTGTGCCCTCTGTCTAATAGTGACACGGGAGTAATCCCTGGGACAAACCTACGATCCCCCATCCACCTATCGAGATTCTTCTTGAAGGGATTCAGTGAGGTGCTCTGCCTCACATGAACTGGAATTCTATTCCAGAGCGAAGGGAGCCTCTGGGTTATGAACCTGTCCCTCCAACAAGTTCTATTTATTTCTGTGCTGAGGTTCAAGTCCCTCGAGCGTGTGGCTCCAAGGGATTTAGATTTACTGAGGTGGAGCATGTCCACTAATTCTGGATTTGACATAGCTTTGTATGTCAGGCATACTGACTCCTCCTCGGAGGGGGTTTTGAAAGGCCAGTCTCCTCTTTGTTTCAAGATCTCCAGGATATCGGTGAATGAAACATCCTCAGAGGAAGACTTAGGGGACCCTTCCGACTCCTCGAGGTCAGTATCAGAAGTGATGGACTCGTCCTGGGAGTCTATGTGCTTCCTCTTGCAAGCTTTCTTTCTAGGGGGTTCCTCAGGCACAGACTCTGAGGGCCCCTCAGAAAGAAGGGGACCACTCATGGGGGTATCCTTAGGCCCTTGCGCCCTGCTGTCCAAGGATAGCTGGATGTCAGAAGCTCTCGCCTGTGTCATAGGGGACGGAAGGACCAATCCGAGAGAAGTAGCTGACCTAGCCAGCTCCGCATAGCCTCGAAGGCGGGACCTCCCGAGTTGGACGGCCGACCACCTTCCAAGGCCATGACTGGGACCAGGGTCCCCGCAGCCGAGGCGCCAAGGGGAAGGCTCGGCACCGACTGGTGCTCCGAGACATCCCCCTCGGGCCCGACAGAGGAGACCCGAGTCTCGAACCCTGTGGACGGAGCCGACAGGGTCAGAGCCAATGCCAGCACCGATAAACCCTGCTGGGGGGGGATCGGCGCCGGCACAGGAATGTCCCTCCGAGCGGAACTTACTGGCTCCGACGACAAGGATGCGCTCGGAGGAGGAGGAATAACAGGTACAACCAACAGAGCTGGCTCCGGAGCCGACTGGGTCAGAGCAGAGAAAAGTTTAGCCAACACCGGCAACTGTAGGAGCCTCTGTACCACCCTATCTACATCCAAATCGGAAAGCCTGGAGGAATTGGAGGAAATGGATGGAGAAACAGACCTATCTGGAGAAGCTTGGCTTAAACCTGGCGACCGGAACCGAATCGGTTCCAATATTATCGGAGCGGCCACAAACTCAGTCGATACAGTTACTTCCTGCAGCCCCGAAGTCGGTGGAGCCGAGGAAGCAGATTCCACAATGGAAATTTTAGAAGGTGGCTCCGAAACAATAGATGGAGCCGGCAACCTCTTCTTGGATTTGGAGGATTTAGACTATGACTGGGAGCTGTGAGCCGAACCTAAATCCTCCTCAAAGGAGTTTTTAGCAGTCCCTTTAGGATCAATTTGTTTTTCCTCTCTTGGAGCACCCGAGGACTAAAGGCGTGGCAGAAACTGCACGACTCCTGAAGGTGGATGGCTCCAAGACAGTAAACACAGACCGAATGTCCGTCTGTGATAGACATCTTATAGGCACACTTAGTACACTTTTTAAAGCCCGAGGGCTTATGCTGTTTTTGTTCTAGACATTCTACCAAATAGTAGCAGCCGCTACCAAAAAGGTGGGAAACTGCTAACACAGAAAGCAGAAACACAAAAGAACACACACAAGGCACAGGGGAGAACTTTTAGTTATGTACTTACCATAACTTTAGATGCTTGGGATCCATCTCGCCTACATTCTGTACTGATGGGTTCGGAGCCGATCCTCGGCTCCGACTCTGCACGCTATACTATAGAGCGAAGTCTCTTATTGGCTGAGCTATTCTATATCCCAGGATGCACCACCACCAATTCCCCAGATCTTGTTTGTCCGCACACATGCACACACACATGTACTGCTGATATAACATTGCCAGATGTTTCAAGATGAAACGGTCGAACTCGAACCATCCAGTCTCTTCTGATCTCCAAGGCAGGGGGAAGGAGGGTGGGTTATTAGGAATGTAGGCGAGATGGATCCCAAACATCTAAAGTTATGGTAAGTACATAACTAAAAGATGTTATGTGATCCTATCTCGCCTACATTCTGTACTGATGGGACAGCGTCCCTAGCACCTGATTCCTGGGTGGCTCACTGGAACACACTCCTGAGAACTGTGGAACCGAAGGAAGCTCGCCCCCGAGATGCCACATCCAACTTGTAATGAGAAATAAAGGTGTGAGGAGAGGACCAGGTAGCCGCAGCACAAATGTCACTAATGGCAAGCTTGGAATGAAAGGCTGTTGAAGTAGCCATAGCCCTTGTAGAATGAGCTTTCACAGTGGTTGTAAGCTCTCTATTAGAAAGAAAATAAATATGACAGATGCAGTCTCTGATCCACTTGGCAATAGTGACCTTCGTGACGGCTTTGCCCAATTTATTGTCTGAAAAGGACACAAACAGCTGATCTATTTTCCGTGTTTGGTGCGTCCTAAGTAGAAACGCAATTGTCTGTGAACATCCAATGAGTGGAAGATATATTCTGCTCTGTCTGAGTAGTTGGGGAAGAAAACTGGAAGTTCCAAAGACTGTTGAAGACAAAAACTAGAACAAACTTTGGGAACAAAAGATGGATTAGGCCTCAGGGATGCTCTATCCTTGTGAAAAACCAGGTACGGCGGTTTGACACATAGGGCTTGAAGTTCCGAAACTCTTCTGGCTGATGTAATTGCCACCAAAAAGGCAGTCTTCCAGGAAAGAAATTTCAAGTCAGAAGTTGCTGCCGGTTCGAAGGGGGAAGAGGTCAAAGCACCTAATACGAAATTAAAATCCCATGGTGGAGCAGGATGAGAAACTGGAGGACGTAGCAGATCAGCACCTTTTATGAAGGCTTTACACAACTTATTGCTCATCAAAGGTGGGTCTATACTTTCATGAAAATTAGAAATAGCTGCTAATTGAACCTTAATGGTGGAGACCGAAGAACCTTGATTGAATAAGGAAGCTAAGAATTTCAAAACTTCAGCCACCAGGGCAGTAATGGGATCTAATCCCCGGAGTTGGGCCCAAATGGCGAATCTCTTCCACTTACTATTATACATCTTCTTAGTCGAATTCTTGTGGGCCGAGGACAAGATATGTATAACTTCTGAGTCCAAAACCTGGTTCCTGACTATAGTCGGAAGTGGAGGAGCCAAGCTGTTAACCTCAGTGAGTGAAGGGACTGGTGAAGCTGTCCCGACTGGTGGATCAAGAGATCTGGAACCTGGTCCAGGAACCATGGACCGTCCAGTGCGTATTTCCGAAGGAATGGCAGCCAGACTTGACGAGGCCAGTATGGGGCAACTAAAATCATCTTGCACTGCAAGTGAATCGCTTTCTGGATCACCCTGGGAAGAAGGGGAACCGGTGGAAAGGCGTACAGTAAGCCAGCGGGCCAAGTTTGGACTAGGGCGTCCTTGGGAAACCCCCCCGGAACCGGGGTGAGAGAGAAGAACTGTAGACATTTCGTGTTGAGGGGAGTTGCAAAGAGGTCGCAACAAGGAGTTCCCCATCTTCTGAAGATCTGAGATGCTACTCTGTCGTTCAGAGACCACTCATGCGGGGAGAGAATGGTTCTGCTCAGTGTGTCGGCTATCACATTGGATCTCCCCGGGATGTGTGTTGCTACCAAGAAACGGTTGGTTGCAACAGCCCAATTCCATACTTTCATGGCCTCTCTGCAAAGAGGGTAGGACCTGGTCCCTCCCTGCTTGTTCAGGTACCAGACTACTGACATGTTGTCGGACTGAACGGCAATCATACCCTGGGGGAGGTAGCTGTGTAGTGCTTGGAGAGATAGAAGCACCACCCTCATTTCCAGTATGTTGATGTGTAGGGAACTCTCGTCAGGGTGCCACTTGCCTTGAACTGACCTGCCCAGGTAATGTCCCCCCCACCCCGTCTGGGAGGCGTCCGTAGTCAAAGTGGCCACTGGAGGAGGAGGAACGAAGGGTCACCCCTGATCCAGGTTGGAGGAGATAAGCCACCAACGGAGGTCCTGTTTGCACGTCTCCGTGATTATAATGTGGTGACTGAGAGGAAGTTCCTGATACGACCACTGGACCGACAGGAGCCACAGGAGAATCCTCATGTGTAATCTTGCTAAGGGGACCAGGAGAACGGTAGCTGACATGGAACCCAACAGTTGTAGGACCATCCTTGCTGGGGCTTGGCGTTTGAGGAGCAACGCTCGGACTTGGGATTGTAATGTTTCTATTCTCTGTAGGAAGATAGACCCGCACTTGCCTTGAGTCTTATCTCTACTCCGATAAACCGTATATGCTGAGATGGCAGCAACACAGACTTTGCCCAATTGAAGGTGATTCCTAGGGAGGTGCCTAGAGATATAGTGGCTGCTAGGTTCTGTAATAGTAGATGCCTGGAGGTGGCAGTTAGGAGCCAGTCGTCTAGATACGGAAACACCTGGAATCCTAGACTCCTCAGGTGAGCAGTCACCACCGCCAAACATTTGGTGAACACCCTGGGGGCTGTGGTGAGACCAAAGGGCAGTGCGCAGAACTGGAAATGACCGTCTCCCAGGCTGAAGCGCAGATGTCTCCTGGATGCCTGATCTACCAGAATGTGATAATAGGCGTCCTTGAGATCTATGGAGCACATCCAAACACCTTTCTCCAGTAGCGGGAGAATGGATTGTAAGGTGACCATCCAGAACTTGGACTTCTTGACTGATCGATTCAGGTTGTTGAGATCCAAAATGGGCCTCAAGTCCCCGGTCTTTTTTGGCACCAAAAAGAATTTTGAGTAAGTCCCTAATCCGGTCTGGTCTACGGGGACCGGTTGGATGACTCCTTTTTGAAGCAGCTTTGAAATTTCGATGGCTGCAATATCCCGTTGACTGGGTGGCGGGTCCGGGATTTTCCTGGATGGAGGGGGGGGTGCGAAAAGGGGATGACGTAACCTCCGGCGATGATTCGGAGCACCCATCGGTCCCGAGGGATACTCTCCCAGGCCTTTAGGTGCCTCAAAAAATGACCCCTGACTGGCTCCGGAGCTGCGCAGTCGGGCAATCCTTCAGGGATGCTGAGAGGTTGAAGAGCCACGAAAGGACTCGCGGTCTCCAGTGTTGCGGGGGCCTCTGCCGCCTCTGGGACGGCATCTTCCTGAAAAATTTCCCCCTCCTCTGCCTCTAGAAGGGGGATCGTCCTGCTGTGAGGGGTAATTCTTCTGAGATTTACGGAACCACATTTTCCCTCCTCTTTTAGCCTTGGGATAAGGCCGAAAGGGAGAGGAAAACCGTGCCCCTACGGCAGTCAAAGTCTTACCCTCTTGTTCACAGCGGGTCAAGGTGTCCTTTACCTTGGGTCCAAACAAAGAGGACCCATCAAAGGGAGCGTCGGCAAAGGAAGACTTGAAGGCCTCCGCAAAATGACACAGGCGGAGCCAGGCTTGTCTCCGTAGAGCAACACCCGTACCCGCCGCTCTACTCGCCCCCTCGGCTGCATACGAAATGAGCCTGATGGACGAGTTAGATACCGACGATAGAGTAGCCAACTGAGAGCTAACCGTCTGGGCCAACTGCTCAGGTAGGTTACCAGAGAGGGTATCTGAGAGTTCCTTGATCAGGTCCCTCTGAAGTCTAGTGAAGTGCGTCAGGTAATTCAGAGACCTTAAGGTAAAGGCTGCTGAAGTAAGGGTGCGCTTCCCGTACCGGTCCATGCTCCTAGACTCCTTATTAGGAGGATGGACGGACGTCTAAGCCTCTGCCACATCTTGCTGGGTAGCAGATGCCACCACCATAGCATCTACAGCCACACCCTTGGTGAGAAATTCCTTTTCCGGGGGCGCTGACAAAAATTTGTTAGGGCGAGCAGGCACCGGTTCCACAGAATCTGGATGTTCCCACGCCCTTTGAGAGATCAAATCCAGGAGCTCATCGAATGGCGGAGACACCCAGGAGGCGGAGGGCCGAGCCCCGAAGGCCTTGAGGAACACCGACTCGTCAGAGGAAGGGGGTTTGGTCTGCCAGCCGCCTCGTTGTTTGAGGACTTCCAGGATGTCTGCAAAGGAGACATCATCCGAGGACGACTTGGGGGACCCTTCTGCATCATCAAGATCGGTGTCCGAGGTGAGAGACTCGTCAGGGGAGTCGACGTGCTTCCTCTTGCACTGTTTTTTTCTTGGGGGATCCTCCGAAGACTCTTCAGAGGGACCTCCAGGCAGAGAGGGACCCCCAATGTGGGTGACCTCAGGCCCCAGGGCTCCGCTGTCTTGAGACAGGGGGACTACAAAGGACCCAGACTCCGTGCCTAGGGAAGGTGCCAGGGAGACGGTGGAGGTAGCCAAAGAAGATTTG